>NW_028277173.1:14965714-15117857 GCF_051122295.1 Plectrocnemia conspersa
TTCTGAGAATATTTATTTCACAACACTTAATTGGATGTGAGGAATGGCACCATATTGTTGATATTTAGCTGGTGCTAAAAAACATTTACATTTAACCAAAAATCATCAATTTTAATGATAATAATGTTGAGACATTTAGAGATTCATTTTTATGTAGAGATATCTTTACGCTGACTTTAAAACAAAGCCATCAAAAAATGATATGGTATCCGTATACATCATATCTATAAAGCTTCTGGATTTTCATGGTATGCCCAAGTAATTTTATAAATGTAGGTAATCTTTAGCGTGACCACAAATATATTTACATAACTGTCTAGGGTTTTTAAAATAATAACATTTTTATTCATATGTAAACTTCTTAGTAGATTACCCTGTATACATAATAGCAATAACATGCGAGCTATAAACATAAAGAGAGCTATTTTAAATGATTTTTTTGTAATTAAGATTAAAACATACACAAAATAGTATACTTATGTATTATTAACTATGGAAAAATATATTTAAAATTCATTTTAAACATATTACTATTATACACAGTAAATTTTGAACTAATTTAAATCTGAATTTGGTATTAAAAATGCTCTGTATTTTCTTACAAAATTATCATTAATGATTTATTTCTTTAATTAATTTTCCGTTTTAACCAGACAAATGTAAGCTCAATTGTACCAACTGGGTTAGTTAGCTAGAAAAAACAAATATCTAAGTGCATTCAAATTTTCAATCAATAGATGTTACTTTGCAGCTTGGGCAAATTTTTAACTGCTTTGTTTCGATCCCGTAGACGTTAGGTTACCAGTCTGTAGCTTACGGATTACGTTAATCCGACCGTTGATTTTTTTATTCACGTGCATGATGTTAGTTAGAATTAAAAATTTATTTCTGCTATATTTATTTTTATAATATTATCATTACGGTCCAGCTATATTTTAATTTAAAAAATAAATTTATGATATCTGTTTTGTGAGAAAAAAATTGTAATTGTTATTTGTATGATCTATAATTTTATTCTGATACATGTATAGATGTATCTCTGAATCATTTAAAAACTCAATGTATACATGTCGATTTAATAGGGTAATAAACCAATATTTACAACGTTGTTTTTAACCTCAATCGATTTTGATAAGCTTAAGAAAAATACGTTAATTTTCGCGTTATCCGAGAAGTAATGTGAATTTTATCAATAAAACTACGATTTTTTTCTATTAAATATTATATAATTTTCATCGTCTTATACAACCCTCTTCCATCTTGTAATGAATTACTATTTCTCTTTTTGTAATAATTTTATGGTTTAGAACTAAAACAATCTAAAAGAGCTAAGTTCATTTATTTTAGTTAATTTAATTTTTTTCCTTAAAAAAATCTTTCATTTGAAGACAAGTGATAGTCGAAAGTCCGGGGCTGCAATAAAACTTCCTAACCAAGAATTCAATTTTATCCCGAGTTAATCTAGCAGTGTGTTGCTATTTATTTGAGACGAGTTAAAGTTTACTATACACTTCTGCCATGACCGTTTAATCTTGTTTTAGTATTTTAAAATAAATATTTTTTTCGGAATCCTACCAATTATAAATAATTCTGATTTAGGGGTTGGAATCGCTCTTTCTGTTTGATACAGCCACTGTTTTTCTTAGTTGAGTTTGAATAAAGAACCAATGTTTCATCTTCAGTGATCTGATTTTAGAGAAATTGCTGTAATATTTATTTTTACACAAAACAGTACTGATCCTTGTTGTACTTTAGTGATCGGACTATTTTTCCACCTCAAGCAAATAATTTTTAAGCATATTTATATAGACTACGAAGTACCGACCTTGTTTGATAATTCTTTGATGGTTATCGTAAGATATGTTTCAATTTCAGCTCGTATGACTATTTCATCCATTATTGTGTCATCTATGAAATCAATAACATCAGATTTAATTTTTAAACCATTTAGGTCATTTTCTGGCATCCAATATGTCGTCATAAATTGCACAAATATTATTTTGTAGAATAGCATAAATTTTATAACACTGCCATAATTATAATGAAAATATGACACAAATATTAAGCTACAATAAAATATACTTATTTGTATATAAAATGCTCAAGCTTTAGAAGCATATTTATCATGGATTCGTGTTTATTCATGGATTTTGTTTTTTAATTTTGGAATAAGCGTTTTATTAAAGAACAATATTTTTATTTCAGAGTATTTTTATGGGACAAACGGTATACCATATTGAGACAAAACAACGATAACACGTTGGGCAGACGAAACGGCATGATTCGTTGACTGGTAGGAAGCTTCCGATATTTTTTCATATCGGTGTAATTGCGGACTCGCGCCCCCATCGACGCCCACAAGGTGCAGTGGGGGCGCCCGTAGTCCACCCCGGGCCCCGTTATAAGTTTGGACCGACACAGCTTCGCCCTTAAAAGCCAACCGACCTCCGACAGGTTCGCAAAAGCTCCACGAGCGAAACACTTGTTGCTGTTGCTGAAAGCTGCTAGAAAATTTCAAGTAAGTTTTCCATTCCTGTCTATCGTTCCTTGTGAATTCGAAAGAAAACAATATTTTTTCAATTCGCTATAGTAGCCCGATTTTCATGTTACTTTTTTATAATCTTCCGTAAAATTCATCGTTTCGTAAATTTATTTTGACAATATACTCTTTATAATGTTAGTTCGCAATATTTAATATTATATTTGGAATTTATTCAAGTGTAAAAAAATTATTAAAAAATTTTAATTTCTTTGGTGAATAGATTTTAAACATCACAAATTTTATTTTTCCGAAAAAATAACAATTTTTGCAACATTATTTAAGAGAAATTTATTTTTTGAGAATAATTTTTCCATTTTAAAATTATTTAGAAATATATATCAAAGTAGGAGGCTTAGTTTTTTTATTATTTTTAATGGAAATATTACCAGAGGATAAATAATAAATAATATTATTACAATATACATAACTTAATGTTAAAATAATTATTTCATTAATTCACTTGAAGATTTGCTTCTAAATTTAATTATTTAGGCAGATATACATGAATAGCTTCAGTAATGATATCTTTTTAGCAGATATAGAATTTAGCATTTTTTTATTGTGAATTTCTGATACGCCAAATAGCGTCAACGGTTCATAGCAATTGGCTCCTAAGTGACGCCTTATGGCGCGAACGGCTCATTGTGTTGGAATGAGATTATCTAAATTGTTATTAATTCAAATTAAATTTTTAATGTCGTAAAAGGTATTTTTTGAGCAATACCGGAAAATATATCGGTATTCTTCAACGATAAACTGTATTAGCTTAATATTTTCTTGTCTCATATACTCTTCTTTAGCAGTTTCTCATCCAACTTGTCAGTTTTATTTATTTTGTGACAATTACTCTTGAATTTTAGTGAGTAATTTCTCAGATATTAAACATTTCTGTATATAAACAGTTACGTATCTGTTTTGTTGCGTTGCAAGTCCAAATATTGCGTTATCATACATATATAATTAAAATATATTCTTAGTTGCAAAAATATCAAAATTTCTATATTAAAATTAGTGTTTAAAGTTACAATTATTAAGACCCTTCAATGTTTTTATGAAATTTCCATTAAATGGTGTAATTTATTGTTTTCGCAAATAAATATTTATAATAATATATTTAAGATTAGATTTTTTAATTATATGTCATAAATAAATATGTTGTATGAAAAAATATATTTATTGTGAAACTTTTCTTATTTATTTTATAATTAATTTTCTATAAAAATCTAAGGTATTCCGTATTAAAATATTTTAGTTAAAGTCTAGAATTTTTAATTACATTACAATACATTTTATGCATAGTTTTTTACAGGCCTAATTCAAGAGATTCTTAAATTGGGCAAATGCGATTTTTTTTAGTATACTAAGAAATATTTATTATTTAAACAAACCATCCTATAAATATTTTAAATTATATTTAAAACTATATGTGTGCTATATATAATATCGTTATTCTCATTAAAACATTATTTATTAAAGAAAAATACGCTTTTTACCCGTCGCAAAATTAAAACGTGTAAATATTTAACAATCGTTACTAGTGAAATTTCACTATTTATCTCTTCGTTTATTCGCGAAAAGTCAAATAATAATTAAACCTAAAAAAATACTAGACCTTTTTTTAATAATTATAATAATACGTTTCTTTAATTTATATTTTTCACGTTTTTTGTATTACGATATTTTATTAAAACGTTCGATGATAAATACACAATGTTACTTCAAATACTTATGTATGTGTGTTTTAATTAATAATGTAATTCTATATGTAGGTTTACTCATATGTGTTCTATTACTTAAATTATATATAATATAGTATTTATATTCATTGTTTAATAAGTGTATCCTAGTATTCAAACCAATTTTTAAATAGCAAAATTTGGGTATTGATAAAATTAACATACCGGTAATTATGTAGTAAAAGCTATACGTATTAAATGTGTTTTTACGGATGAATGTTTTCATTATCAAATTATAAATACCTTGCTCTTCGCGATTCTTTCCTTTTAGATTTTTTACTTACTTTAAATTATTTTTATTATATTATTCTAAGAACGGGTAATGCAAAAACCGTACTTTAAAAATATGCTTTCTTACGAGCGAGAAGCACGAGATTGTGAGCGCGTACGTGTTTCAAATGAGTCAACATATTTGAAACACAACTCTTCTAGAATAAGTCTGATGTAGCTTTATTATTTTTGCATACATTATTTAAGTTGCTTATGTTAGCTCTATATCGTACCATAAAAGTATTTATTTTCCCAATATTTATTATTGCATATTCTTATAAATTAGTTTTTATTTAAAAAGACTAATTTATAAAATAGACTTTGCTAAGTAATGTCAAAATTGGCTTCACCCCTTTATTTTATAAATATAGAATAAAACACCAAACGGAGTTTTGGGCTCAATAAACACCTATATGGGTTTTCAGCATTGAACGTGTTAAGCAATTATAATAAAAATAGATGTTATATTGATAATAAATTTAATAGTCTTCTATTTTAATCATAAGCCGACAGTAAAGTTTAAGAGAAATGTATTCTATTATTTATCGAGAAAAATTCATAATGTAATTCGTAATCAAAAGTTCCTTAGAATTATTTTAATTTACATTATTTCTGTGTGAGGAACAATAATAAATATGGAAATTTTTGATCTATAGGAAAACGTGTAATTTTTGAATAAGAAAAGTAAACTATTTTCATAATTGCACATCAAAATTTTCAGTCATTTTCTCCTCCCAAATTTCTCAGACAGCAAAAAGTCTTAATTTAATCCACGTAAATGAAAATAAAGTAAACAATTTTACACTACTGTTTATTAATTTTCTATTTAAATAAAATGGTACGGTTTCAGAGATATAACAATTTTTAATACACTTTCACTAAATTTTATCTTAATCCGATTCTTAAAATAGCTACCGTTAAAGTAATTTATTAAGATGACTAGTCTTTCGGTGATGCTTTACTTTAATTATAGCTTAGCCTAAATATAAAATAAAATTAACACAGATTAAATGTGTTGTTTGTTTTTTTCGCTTTTGTATGTTGACAAAAACCATAAATTAATTTAGAAAAAATATGTTAAATATAGATCTAACTTTGTATGCTATTTTAAAATATTATAATATCATTTTAAATGCCTTATTATATAATATATAAGGCGTTCACTTTTAATAATGGTGTTAAGTATTTGTATTGTATTCAATAATTTATTATTACACCCACCTAAGATTTTATTTCATAAGAAAAGCTCATTGGAAGCTTTTATTTGAGGTCGATTGTCAAATGAATAGGCACAATTCAGCGTGTTTCAAAATGCAGGGAGAATAGAGAACAATACACGACCGTTGTATATAAAAAAACATATTACTTTTTTTTATAATACACGTGAAAATGTACAAGCAAATGCTGAAAAACAAACAGGCAATAAAGCGGATAGCATTATTGTTTCTGCGAAATTAATTTTCCAAAATTATATTCGGCATTGTTGTCGAAATTAAAATTTAACCATTTTAATAATTATATTGCAGCGATATTAATATTGAAATAAATTGCAATTCATTTGTGAAGTGAAATGTTACTTTGCACCTGTTGGGTGAAAAGTAACAATTTGTATGGTCTGACGGACCGCAGTGAAATTGCTTTAATTAATTTCCTCAAATTACTACGTCAGAGGCCGTTTTGTTTGCAAATGGACCAACTTAATTAATTAACTTGGTTCGCACTGATGCAATTAAAAGAGAGGTTACATGTCATATCGTCGATAAAAAAGTCGACGTTTAAGTAGACCATTTTACGAGCAGGTACGCAATTTATATATTTATATATCATTGTATGAGAGACATTCGAAATGTTAAGATTCGAGGATAGGTAAAAAGGAAACGGTATTATACCATTTACGCTTGGGTGCGCGTGACGTGGCAAACTATTACTGTTTATAGCAATGGCATTGCGAGAAAATAGTGTCGTGAATATAACACGAGAAGAGGCTAGTTTAAGACAATAATTCATTGTCACTGAGCAAATCATTCAATAAAGTAAAAACAATTATCATTTTAATAGATGTTTATCGTCCAATGAACAATGTTAATTTAATCAGTTAAATTTTTCCGGATTTTTTTTGTGATACGGTTTCCGAAAGATTCATTGCGTTATGCGCTGAAAAAGTATGAAAATCCAAGACACAAAACATATTTAAATAAAATAAATCATTAAATAACAACAGCTAATCCTTGAAATGCTTATGCACAGCTTATTTACCATATATAGTTATTTGTGTACCCTCTTCCGTTCTTGAAATATATTGTATAAATGTATTACCAGGGAAATATTTTTTCCGCACGGAACCAAAAAATCCATACCACACATTGTACTGTTTTCATTAATAATAAAATAATACTTTTTTACAAAAAAATTTTTGACAATATGTTTCTTTTGGCAAAATATTGAAAACCTATTACAAATTGTTTTTATTTTAGTAGATAATTATGCACTGATTTATAAATGAGATTCGAGCTCAAAATTTTAAGAGTAAAGCTATCAATATAAATTAGATATCTATGAAAGTTATCCATATTTTTTTAACAAATTAAAATTTTGTTACTTAAATGTTGTGAAGCATTTATTGCTGTTTCGCATATACCTTTTCTTTTTAGAGTATAATCTTAAAACAGTATTGATTATTTTTTTCACACGTTTATGGTTTATGCATAAAAATAATATGAAATATCACTTCATACGGTCAAACGACATACTAAGATTCCTCAAGAGATAACGTCGCGCTAGAAGAAGTACTAAAGCGTAAAATTAAATATTTATTTACAAACACATCTAAAATATACTCTTATAGAAATATAATAATAGTTTGATATATATTATACACTACTTCAGTGACAAATTGCTTTATATCAAACATAAATTATTTATGATAAATTTCTAATAGCAAAGACTTCAAATAAAAATATCTTCCTATTAATATTCGTCTAGTATACTGGTTTAGTGTGAAATCAATTGAAAATTCAGGTTCTATAAAAAGTGTTAAAGTGTTAAATTATTAATTTTAATTGTTAAAAAAATATTCATTCTTGCTAAATATATCTTCTGTTAATATGTTCCATGTGAACATTTGTGAAAAATTGTGCCGTATTTAGATATATTCCAATAAATATCAATCTCGTAAAAATTTCGTTTCGCTGTTGAATATATTATAGTAATACAATTACGTGATGAAAATAACTTATAAAATAGAACAATATTTTCAAGCAGTTTATAAAATATTAGGGATTAGATTACTGATATATAAAATATTACATACCTAAATTTCGAATTAAAAAAATAAACTTTAAATATAAATATATTCGTACAAAATTATGGCTTTCTGATATTATGTAAAACTATATAAATCTATCGTTACCATTTGGCATACACGATGCAGTAAACCGGAAATTACTTTTAGATTGAATGTGAAAATTACATACTTTATATTTAGAAAATATTCATATATTTATAAACACACTTTCACGCAGGATTTTTGCTTTCTTATTCGCTTGTAAATATATATCATACTAAGAAGATAAATATATAGATGTTTTATACAATAGGATCATCGATGGTTAATTACATAGCGAGACCCTCCAAAATTACCGCATTATTCTGAATAAATTATTCGCCTGTAATATCTGCAAATTAGTGGGCTATTGTTTGATGTTTGCAATCGCAAAAAATAGTTGATATTTTCATACTAAAGCTAGAAGCTTTTAAGCAAAGTTAATTCAGCTGAATGATCGATCGCTATTTCCGTAAAATATTGTATATTACAATACTAATTTTCATCGTCGATTTTCAATGAAATCCGCTTACGTTTTTTCTCACATTTTCCTTAACTGCCTGAAAGTTGCGCTTAAAACTTCTAGTTCGTAGACTAAAATACTTAAGACCGAGTCTATGAAAAAAGTGCTTATTGGATTACATTTCCGTTCTAGGGCCGAATGATTTATGGATATAATATGTTTTATTTATTGAAACAATGTGTGTGAATTATTATAACATCGACTTAATAAAACACACAACAAAGTTCCTTTGTGGTTTGTAATAAACTATGATGTTATGCTGATAGAAACTTTGTATCAAAATAATAATTTTCAATATACTTTTTTATATTTTTCTTAGTGAATGTTTATGGTTAATAATATTCGGTTACAAGAAATATGATTTGTAAATGAAAATATCTATTTTGATATATTTTATGAATGAGTTCTAATTTTTAACTATTTTTTGTACTGAGCAAAAAATTATATGTTTTATACATAAAAAACTAACATCGTTCCGATATTAAATGCAGCTTCTGAGAATATAATATGACATGAAATAGGTTTTTTTATTACATAATAATTTTATTTGATTTTTTTTATAATTAAAAAACATAGTTTTAAAGTTATGCATATAAGTATCTACACTTAACAGTGAGCTCATAATTTAATTATTTATTTATTAACAATGGCGCCACTTAATCAGTATTTAATATATCATTTGGCACATTTTATTTGTATAAATGTGGAATTGAAAACAATTTCTAAATTAATTTATAAAAGTCATTCATATTGTATATATAAATATAATAAATATAACCAAACCATATAGTTTATAGAACTATGTATACTTTAATTTATTAAATACAATATTGTCAATTTCGTAAAGTTAGTTGTTAAATTAATTTACATACCTTATTTATTGATGGTAAAGTTTGCTTTCTCTTAATCTTTTAACGGTTCAGTGCTGATAAGTATAATACAAATTGGAAAAGTCTGAGTTCTTGATAAATTTAAGCCCATTTCATTAATAAATCTGTCGTGCTTGTTAAAAGTTTTATAATTTTATTTATTTGTTCTTACAGTATACTTATACATCAGAATTTATTTATAATTAAAAATCAATGAAAATTCTTCTTTTGAATGCTTTTTATAACTGAATTAAAAATATTCTTTATTGCTATTCTATTCTTTATCGATCATTAAAAATTATATAAAAAATCTTTGATTTTGATATTGAACCTTAAAGCTGTATACGTATATTCGTAAAGTAGAGTTACAAAATCCAAATATATATATCGGAATAGCGTAGTCTGTACGGTCTTGACTGGTAGCCCAGGAGCCGCGGGTTCGAGACACGACAACAAACTCGAATTTGTATTTATTAAAATGCGCTATTATTAAAAATTAGTGACATGTATTAATTAAAAAGTATAATACACATTATAATCAGTTGGTACAGATTTACCCCGTTGTAAGGCATTAGACTCACGCCTGTCAGGTTACAATATAAGATAAAAAATTATGTAAAATGATAATATAGACAATACAATACATTTATAACACCCCTTAATATTTTCAAGATGCTATAAGTGTCGCATTTACTCTTTTTTGGGCACCCAAATGAGCGTTAGATGATCTAATTTTTATGTGATACTTTAGATACTTTCACCAAAAATATATTTTTCTTTAAACACATATTTTTATCTTCTTGGCATACATTTTAGAAGCTGTGTAAAAACGGGACTAAGAATTGATACGGTCATTTTACACACACAAAGTTCGGCTAGTCGCGGTTAACTCTACCTGACACTCGAGTAAAAGTCTATATTATTATTTTAACTAATCTTGTATCTTTATTTTTTTAATTTTTAACCATATGCATTGGGGAGAAATTAATTTTATGAAGTTTGTTAAGAGCTTTTTAATGTTCTCGACTTGAAAATATTTAATGTCTGTTTCAAACAACGTCATTCTTACCATAGATATTTTCTATATATACCCATTTTTGTCACTACGCATACTGAACACAAGTGCAAAGTTCATCTATTGTATAATACTCAATAGCCGAATTATTCTTTTCTAATACACGCTTTAGTTGTTCAAGGTTCGAGAATTAATTTGAATAAATCAACATAAGCGATAAAATCGCTTACGTTCTTGAACTCTCCAGTTACTTTTTAAATAAAAAATATAATATATAAATAAGAGAAAACCATTCGAGACATTTTCGGAAAACAATCTGCGAATCCCTTGAATGTCTTAGGTATAATTTCATGCTCATTTTTAAATGTCAAAATATATTTGATTACCCGGATTTCAAGGCGATATCGAGTGACCAGATAAAAAGTTTTCTTTCTATTGAAAGGGCTCTTGCTAAGTATGAAAATAAACAAAGAGTATAGAGCTCCCGCGGGGGCGGCTCAAAAATTACTTTTTCATCGCTGCGAATCACGAGGCAGGATATTAAAAAGGTGATTGAAAAATTGTTATATTTGTCTGAATAACATTTTAACAAAAGGGTTAACCTTTAAGAAATTCAAATGCTGGTATAGCTAAATCCTTAATTTGTTGAGATAATGCCAGGTTCGACTACCAAAGCAAAATCGAATATTTATTTATAATAAAAAATTATCTATTAAAATTATCTATCACAGTAAATAATGTGAAAAATTTGCGCTAAGTTTGCACACAAAATAGCAGTAAATAATATAATAGTATATGTATACATGTATTCTAAATAGAATCTCTCGATAATATAACAGTAACTTGTTGATCTATATAATTTACTTTTGTTTGAAATTTTGTTGAGCTTTCGTTTATAACAAATTTATATGTTTATAAAATAAACGTAATTGCATATTTTAATAAAATTAATGAAAAATTTATGTTTTTTTTTTAGAATTATCCACATAATTTATGTAATAAAAGTGCTTTAAGTAGCTCGCTAAATAATAAGTTTGTAGATCACTGCTCTATGATTTTTCACACTTGATTTACAATCGAATAGTTCCGGGAAATTGTTTTGCCGGATATTATGTTATGAAATTCTGTTTTGCCGGATATTATTATTTTCTTTGTATCATTTTCTATTTGTATATAACGATGGTTATTCGAATGGTAAAATCAAATAAAAATCGAAGCGATTTATTCTATGATCTGCGTACCGTAGAATAATTTACTAGACATATTTTTAGCAACGTTATGCTTGCAGTGTAAATTTATAATTAAAAAATACAGGTTCAATCGTTACGCTGAAGTTAGAACACAGATCGCCAAAGTTTCGAGGATGCGGAGCGCGTTCTGTACGATACGCTATTTCATAGCGTCCTCGAATATAGCTCTATTGCTTGGAATCTATGTAAAGCAATGCACTCTTTGCTGTTAGAATTTTTTTTTAAATACAATAAATCTAATCAGTAATTGTAGTCTTTTTGCTAAGAACGATGAGATACAATTCATTGCATTCTCAGCTTAGCAACGACTCAATAAAGTCTTTTTTATCTATCAATGCTCAGATTCGCTCATAAGGAGCCGCGACTGCGTCCCTTATTCTTACTTGTCGCACCCAGGACGTCAGCGCTTGAGAATGCTCCTCTTACACAAGCCATCTAGCTTCTCAACAATCTCAGCAAACAAAAGGAGATTTTCGGCGATAGCTAAAAAAAATATGTGGAATGGTGCTTTTATACTTTGTATTGTATATTTGGTGCTTTGTATACTCTTTTTGAAATGATCATACTAGAATATATAGAACCAGAGAGTTATTTTGTTAATAGTACTTTGCTATGGGAGTCAAATATATAATTAAAGGCAAGAATAAATGTATCTTAAAAATACATATTTAATATGTTCTTGTCATTTTTGTATTTTTACATTTGCCTCTGTAAGTTCTTGCGTGTTTTTATTATCGATAATGGCATTAGGATAAGATTGAATTTCATTCACAACCAAATTAAATTTATTTGCTAAACGCTTCATATCTGAAATCTGTCGCAAATTATCAATTTGCCCTACAATGACTCGTATTTGCCGAGAAAAATCTTCGTTATATAATTAATTTGAAACGTCCTAAATTAAGACTGGCGTTAATCCGAAGAAGATTCCCTCTGGCAATGCCAATTTTAACACTGACTTGAAACGAAACGACCCTCTTGTAAATTTGCATACTTGCCGTTAGTTCCTTGCGTGGTAACTGTATAAGCCGTGACGAACTTCGCCGACATGGCAAAGGACAAAGCTATAAAGTTTAGTTGTGTTTGTAAGTGTTTTGCTGCTGAACATTGTCCCAGTGATAAAAGGATGACGGGCTGTTATGCGATTATGTCGTTAAAGTTGTCTTCAAAGAAAAGAACATATCGCACGATATAAAGAAATTGGCGTAAAAACGATACAATTATGAATCGTAAACATTATCGTCAAAATATATTGGATTTGGCGAAAGATGACATTAAAATTATATTAAAAGCTTTGAGATATATTATTTAAATATATGACATTAGGTTAAATCTAATAAGGAAAGAGTTATTGATGCGTTTTCATTTAATTGCAGAACATATTCCCCAAATTTTCCGAGGCGCTTTTTTTACTATTAGTCGGCACAAATTTTACTTTAATATCTCAGAAGACGAGTAGGATTTTCTCACTGATGGTTTGACCTTAAACTTCCACCCTTCTTATTCGATGCATCGAGTCTTGCTTGTACTTAATTTCACAATAACGAATCTGTGTTTTATCATCAATGACAACGTTTGCCAGATCTGCTTGATTCAGTTTCATATTTTTTTCGCATATTTTAGCATACTTTCAAAGATTCCCATCCACATTTAGAGTCCATACCACTTGTAGATCAACATTCCCCGAAAATCTTTTCTTCAATAATTGAATAGATAATGACTGAGATAAAGACTATTACATCATTAACCTTGTCGTGTGTTATTTAATATATATTTATTTGGTCATTATCGTTACCATTATTCTGTAAACTTATCTACATGTTCTCGTAGTAACAGCGTGAAGTTCATTTTCAGTAATTAATTCTTTAAATTTTGATTCTCTTGTATACGTATTTAAAGTTTTTCTTTTAAATATAGTTTTTAAGTTGTGTTAATTGATTACTGCCTCGTTGTAATGACGACCCTTGTTCTCTTTGGCAGCGAATTTTGCAAACTCACAGTTATGGACCTGATCTTCGTTTATCATATTATTTTAAGCCCGCCGTTTTTAATGTTTAATTTAATATAATCTAATGTAAAATTACTGCTGTTTTCATAAGATTAACAATTTATGTTTATCACCAAATAACTACAACGTTGACACAATATTTTTAAATTAAAAATTCTTAACATATTCAACTTCTAATTAGAAGAGAAGACATTAAACGAGCAATGTTTGTCGTTGCTTTGTTAAACGCCCGACATGAATATTAATGTTATACGTCAGCTCGATTTTATTTATTATATTTTTTTTATTTATTTAAAGCGTAGGCCCGTTTTGTTGTACAGTTAAATTAATTGCCTTCAAGGAGCTAATTTTCCAAGCGGTTTTGTTGTGCAAAGTTGCAAAAGAGAAGTGAAAAACAGCTAGAAAACAAATAAAAAAAACATCTGAGTGCCCTTTGTCTCCTTGCTGCCTTTTCCGGGCAATTTGTCCTAAACGTGCGCCGCAATAAGCTAGCGTATGAAAAATTACTGTAAACGAAATCAATTTCCGCTCTTTTGCCGCATATTGCGTCGGAAAATTGTATTTTCACGTCGGTAAATATCGAATGACGTCTCTATGTACAAATAGCACTATTTTATATATTTATTTTCTGCAGCTGGGATTTCCCTAGTGAAACACGAATGAATAATTGCTTTATTTTAAATCAAGATGTCGATAATTGACGGTTATTGTTAAAACCGCAATACGCAATCATTTCTAGAAAATTAATATTGGAATTATATTAAAAAGAGAAAGACTTTCTGCGAAACTAAATCGAAGTAGTTGTTGTATAAATTATATTATTGTCATTTATCGTTACAATACCCTTGTACTATATTCGGCGAATGAAAAAATTAACTTTGTCAGGTCATACCAAGGTGTTTTAATTTGTCATGCTGAAAAAACGTGAAATTTCGTTAAAACACTTCCCCAATGGAAATCAAATTCTATTATAATTATACGTAGTAGAACACTACTGCTTTTTTATTTTTTTTAAAACAATGAAATAAACAATAACACTTTTCTCATATTCCATTTATTTATATTTAAAAAATCTTAATAAATAAAATGCCCTATGTGCAAAAAATGTTTTATATACATGTGATTTATAGAATCAATATTATCACATTTACTTACTTCTAAGTAAACTAAAAGATAACCTTGTATATTAGTAGTCATAAAATATTTATACGTTATGTCATATATACACGATTTACTGATAAAGATTATATATTGTTTCAATAACTGTTGTATATCGAACTCATTTAAAAAAAATATGGATATAACAAGTATTGTGGTGTCATAGAATCAATCAAACTCCTAATGACTTTTACTAATATTGTCTTTATTTAAAACATATAAAATTTGTTTGACTTTCTAGTTTTATGGATTTTTATTAGAACCATAAAATAACTTTTAATTTTTATTTTAACCATTGAAAATACAATTGAAAGCAAAATATTACAATAGACTCTTTTTCGCATAATCGGCATTTTGATTTTTTCCGTCTAGCATGTGTTTCATCACTGTATTGTACGATTGTTATTGTAAACCACCCATTTATGATCTCCGGTTATCAAATGATCGAGAAAAGGCGATCAGCTTCAAGATCCAGAAGCTCTTGGGGTATGCGGTTACACGCTGATTTATTTATGTTGCTCAATTCGCGTGGAATCCATTCTCCATTGTATCCAAGCCTTCCCAATATTATTTATGTGTCTATGCACGGTTGAATCGGACTGGTTTAGTTTATCGGCAGCTATTCGATAGTTTGAGTAAGATTTGCTTCCATTTCTGCAGCCATGACATCATCGTGTATTATGCTGGTCTCTCATTCACATCCAAGATTATTCTTGATATCGTAATTTTCAGTTCGATTTTTTTAAATGAATATTTAATGAATAACAAATGTTTTCAGTGGTCGTAGTTGTCATTTTTATAAAAAAAATCATATAACATGCAATTCGTATAAATTGTTCACTTGGTAAAAATTCTGCCATCTTAAATTTTGAGGACCAATTCTTTTTAAATATCAGAATAAGATATAATATAATAAAAGTATTTATATAACCTTTTGATTATATATATCCGACAATGAAACTTTATTAAAATCGTAAGCAATCGAGATTATAGTTAGTGAAAAACCACAAAGTCACGTGACTAAACGGTGGCTAAGATTGGTTATTTTTTATTTGTGTAGAGTTTTTTGGACATGTCTGCATTTACGTAAATAACGTGCAACTTTAAAATGATTTATTTTAAAAAATAAATGGGAAATTTGTTTAGTTTCAAAATACTCTTATATACGAAGTATAAATTCAGAAGCGGCAAACTCCAGTTTGATATTTTGTTTCAATTCTGTGAGTTTGTCGTTTTGGATATACCAATCAAGTATTAACTGAAAAAATTATATTAGATATTTATTTGCTAATAATCCTGGATTTAGTCGTATAAGTAAAAATATCCAGATAAAAATTAAAAGTATTTTAGAAAAATGTTCACTTCTCTCAATAAAAATCCAAAAATTACCACACTATTTACTTTTAAAATATAACTTAAAATCTCGCCTCAAGTAGTGTCCTAATAACTTAGGGTCCATATTTATTAAAAAATAATATTGTAAACATCAAATAGATCTCTATTGTGCTTAAGATGTGATATATAGATTTAAAAGAGAAGTATTAAAAATACTTTTTTATAAATAATATTACTCAAGTAATTCCTGCTTGAAATTCAATAACCTCTACAAAACCCAAGGAAATTCACTTTAAGGAAACATGGTTGGAAAACCATGGTTAAATACTTTTACGTGTATTGCTTCTTATCAACTTCTAATATTATTAATAGTTAACTATGATTACAGTGTAACACAAATTATCCTTTACAGTGTAACATTACACTACAAATATAAAATTTTCCGCAAGCGATACGTGAAATTAAACAACCGCTAATGTTTACTTTGTAACGATCGTAAAACGTCGATTGTTCATAAAAGATAAACGTCTGAGACTTTTCTGTTCAGTCTGTGACTTTCCGTGATCTTCGACTTATTCAATCACTATATAATGTTTATATTAATATAGTGCATTTATAGCGCCGAAAACATCACATATTAAACCAGTGACGGGTAATAACACTATTTACTATTATCTATGACGTCTACAATAGAATCAATATCAGACTTATCCATTTTGTATGCTTTGTTTACTATGTATACAAAAATGTTAAGTGAATGTACGTACACAAATTTCCCATTATTATTTTAAAAATCTTATTCGTGTATCGTAAATCTTTGACGTTTTACCAAAATTAAAAAGCTTTTAGCAGTGTTTCTCTTATGGTTCAATACAAATACTACGCATTATTACTTTCCATCAAGTTTCAGCAATGGAGTATGTATTTCTAGAGTCGCGTCGGCACGTATATCGACATTTATTTAAACCGCTAGTTGCGATTTTATACAACGCGAAGACTCTTAAATAACTTTTTAGGTGCCACCTAATTGTAGTATTATTCCAAGTGCTGTTAGCAGAATATAGCTTTTCGCTAAGCACATATTAATAAACATTACTTTTATTAGTAATATTGCTAGTATCATAAACTTAGTAAGGCATTGTATTATTTATCATGAGATGATCAGAATGAATATATTTTTTTATCTTATGAGTTGAACTCTCTTCTATTCTAACGAACGAAAAAAGCTTTACAGAGCTTTCAGTGATAAAACTTAATTAAATTAATTCCGTAATCAATGTACTATGTGTGCAATTAAATTGTATGCTACTGATATAATTTCATACGATTTTATCATCGTCTATCAGTGACGAGTGTCATTGACAGCTTTGTAGACATGTCACGTCATGTTTATTTCTACATTATCGCCTGTCATGAATTGTATAGGTAATTCATTACTGAATTCCATTACATATAATATATGTATCTAACTTATCAGATTACCATGCATTAATATTACTAACATACTAATGCTAAAATTATATTTTTCTATTTCACTTCAATGCTATTTTTTAATCACCTCAATTGAATTATAATATTTTCTGATAATGCTAATTTGATCTGATTCTTAAGGCTTCAGCATTTCCTGATCTTTGGAAATGCACAAAAGTCGCATTTGTTCATTAAAATGGTTACAATTTGTGCATATATAACTTATTCATAGATACGTCTTCAATCTGTCTTTAATCACTAATATGATGTTTTTCCACTAAAACAGTTTACGGATTTTGAGAAGGTCTTCAACAAGGTTTGCCTTGGGTTATTATTTAAAAAAATGTCGGACCTCAGTTACTCAGATGATTTAACCCTGACATTGTGCATTATTTTTTTTCAATGTAACCCGACAGGCGTAAGCCTAATGCGTTACAACAGGGTTAATCTGTAACAACTGGGTAAGTCAATGACACATAATAAATACATATAAGTAAGTATTAAACATGAAACTGAAAGTCTGCGAATCGGTGACATATATGTAACTAATTATAAATTATTATATGTAATATAATTTATTATCAATACATGCCACTTTACAGCTGGATCTGTTTTTTTTATTTAAATAATAGCGCATTTTTATAAATAAAAATTTAAGTCAGCTGCCGTGGCTTGAACTCGTTGCCTCTGGGTTATTAGTCTGAGACACTATTATGCCATGCTAGTCAGTGATATGTATTTTCTGAACTTGATTGCTTGATTATGTTTATAGCAATAATATCGGGGTTCTAAGTAAAAATAAATGTTCAAAATAAAGATTGTCACTGATAATGTTTCACTGCTGTTTCTGTTAAGGTCCGCGTGACGTTGATCAGCAATTTAACCTTATACACAGGCAAAATGTGGCAAAAAATTAATAAAAAACCATCCGTTTTCATTGATAAGCTTTTATATTAAATATATTAGAATATCAGCGGCCATTGGGTGTCGTAAAGAGAGCAGGCGCGAGACTTTTATGACGCATGAATCAATTAATTCGTCGAAGGATTCACTAAGTTAGTGGAAGCTATTTTACAAATAAATAAACGCGTGTTCTAAAGCTATTCGAGTTTAATCCCAAAATACAATATTTTTTTCCTGAATATCCTACGTAAATATAACCACCATATTTAATCTACTCAGAGAGTATGTAAAACTGTTTTTAGCTCTTTTGATTTTTACTTAAAATAACAAGTAATAAACAAACATAAATAGTTAATACTTATTATACAAAAATAAATATATATATAGCGGGTGTTTGATTTTGCTTTGTGCTAACACAGAAAAACATTCCATTTTCAATGAAATGTTCAAGGTAAACATTTTTAACAATGTTTTTTAATAAAATTCAATACGAAATTGAAATATTTTTTCATTTAGTCTGGTTTCAAAAAAAACCGCCGCCCTGGAGGCAAAATTACCATTTTTAACCGTAACATGGAAATGGTTTTAAGCTATTAAAAAATCTACAAAAATATTTCCATTCATAACATATAAAGTGTTGCTTTGTAACACAGCGGTATTCATTAAGATTTTTACGTTTTTAAAAATCAATAATAAAAAATATGTTGTTTAAATGTTTACCTTTGTGTTACTGTACAATGCCATTAATACTTCATATATTACGTAGAAAGGTCTTAATTTTTGCACTAATATTATCCACTGAGATTCAGCCTAATCACAGAAATTTGATAGTTAATAAATACATATGTGTAGTATTTCATTATTAAAACTGTTGGCGAATGTACATGTTTTTCAATAAACACATGCTAAAAGAAAATTTATAACAGATTACATATCAAAATATAACTTTACATATATATATTATAAATCAATTAAATTGGTATTTTATAAAAAATATTAATATCTACAATTCATTATAATTCGTCTAATGTAAGATCAATGAGCTGCTCACAATACATGTGTTGAAAATTGATGAATTTTGAAGTACAGTTATAAATGAATAAATGCAGTGACTTAGCATTCAACGAAAAATCTAGTTTTTTAGTATTTAATAACGATTCTTCTTGGTCATTATTTTTTCTAATAGCTCTTCAGAATAACATTGAATCCCGGAATAAAAACTATATTTTATTTTTTGATAGAGTAATAAATTGTTTGAAAAATGCTTTTAAAATATTTTTGACGCAATTTTCTAGCATAGGTGTTCAGCGATATTAAAGATCCATTTATGACTGTGCCTTCAGGTCTTTTCATCTCATACGAGGGTGCGACACAGCCTCCGGATAGGTATCGCACACACATATGAGAAATTGTAGTGTGTCGAGTAAACAGCGAGGCGTTCTAGACAATTGACTCGAAATCCGATACACGTTCCATGTAGCGAAATTGCGCTTCCTTAACGTTTTGTTTAGTCAAAAGTCGAATCGGACGTGTGCTGAATCAGTAGGCAAACAAGTCAATAAAACACACTGTAAATCACGAATAATCCCACAGGTAACGTGCGTGTGTGATTTAATCGTGTTTTAACACAATTGATGGCGCGCTTCTCTGAATATTACATTTACTTGTCAATGATACTATGTGTATATAAACATCTATGTGATACTAAATGCACGTTTATATATATTACTATAATAAAATCTATGACGATATACCATGATGATATCACATATTACAAAGTAGTAAGCGACTTACTTTGATGCACTGACAATAATCATAGTTTCTCACAAAATTCGAGATTTATTTCACAGATAAATCCTAGAAATACACAGTACTGAGATATTTTCAATAATCAAATTGCAAATAAAAAATGATGGAGTATATTGTATAACTAATAATTTAAGATGTTATATACATTTAATACATTATATAAGCATTTAATATTTTATTTAAATAAAATGTATTAAAGCTGGTGTGAAGTACTTTTTTGTATTTTTAAATGCCGTAGCATTAATTTGATATATTAAAATTATTATGGAATAAAAAGAGGCTTTAAAATATATTTTGTATCTGTTTGTTTTCGCTTAATTAAACGACAAACACTGTGAGGTCCATCAGATTTTCTTAACGAAAGCCGTGCTTTATCAAGCGACAATCGCAAAACTAATTTATTTTAGAATTAGCAAAAGCTATCTTAATAAAAAGTTACATTTTGTAAATGTAAGAATATAATTAAATTGTGTACACATTGCAGTATAAATAGAAAATGCTAATTATAGTATATACGAATCCATACACAAAAAAGAAATGTTAAAATATACCATTATGTCACTCGTTAAGAAGCTGTATGGTTCGTGCAAGAGGCTCCGTTCTCAAGCGCTAACGTTCAAGCCGCAATGGGTTAGAATATGGGACGCAATCGCGACTCTCTAGGACACTCTAAGGCTTGCAGCTGAAAGTCACCGAGCATTGATCAAATTTAAAAAGTGCTTCATTGTATTCTAACGCTCCTAGCAAAAAAAAACACTATAATACAAATACAGATTTAACCCGTACTCCTTCTTGTAGAGATATATCAATTTTCTTAATTGTCTTCAACATCAAGGAGTACTTCTTTTAATTAGAATTCTAGATAATGGACCAATATTCGAGGACGCTACGAACCAGGGACCACATTTCAGCTTTTGCCAGAGGGGTGCAAAAGCTGGCTAGTCAATGATCGTTTCTTTAATATTTTGTTTTCATTAGAATTTATAGTTTATTTCATTAAATGACGTGTATTTTTTCTGGACAAATTCAAGAGGCGTCCCTGTTTAGAATCCACGGCAAAAGCAATAAAATAGTGCTGTCGCCGATGCAGTGCTTATCAAGCATTAATATTACGACTTGCAATAAGTGAGAACATAATGAAGCATATCTAAACCGAATTTTGACCAATAGGAGAGTGCAAAAATCAATTTTCTCTTCTCAGAAGTCAAAAATTCACGTCAAAAGCAGTAAATGTGTTGCAGTGGGAACGCTCGTTACCGAGCGTTCTCACTGCAATGGCACCGACATGATTTTATTGCTTTTGACGTGAATTTTTGACTTCTGAGAAGTGATAATTGTTTTTGTGCCATCCTATTGACCAAAAATCGATTTGAATACACTTTGACCAATACTCTCATGTCAGAAGTCTTTAGTAATATCGGTAAGAATAGCTATCATATTTTTAAAACATAGTATAATATCGAATTGCAGACAAACTATGGAACAATTTGCGAAATGCGACATCAGCTTATTTTCCCCTAAGAGTTGAGTTGGTTTCGTTTGTATTTTGGACTTGACCTAATGAAAGTTCTAAAACTGTAATAAGTTTTAGAACTTTCATTGACTTATAAAATTGGATCGTTTTTGGCTTGCATTTCAGCAAATTAAGATCCTTAACAAAAGTATATGCATATTGTATAATCACTATTTTCCGATAATTGATCTTTTAGGAATTTTATATCAATTTTATCAAGTCATGAAAATCCTGTAGAATATCAATCGTAGTTTCATGTTTTCATTGAAGTGTCTAGTCTTCATACATAAAGCTTTAAATTCCATATGTAAACATCTGCATATTTAAAAGCGAGATGTTAATATATTTTTTTAAATCAGCATTGCTCATAGATTTTTAGTTTCTCATCAAACAATATTCTAAAATTAATCAGGTATTATGCTACTTTATATATATATTTTTTATCAGTTCCACTAAGTCCCCTTTCGTACTGGTCTCTGTGATTATATATAACTGTTGCATATATCTAGTAGCACTGCTCGCAGCACAAAATATTTATTAGACTCATGAATTTAGTATCCTTTACTATTCTCAACGCCTCATACAAAAATCTCAATACTAATAATGTATATTAAGTATAATTATTATTAATATATTAAGTTTTTAACTTATGGATATAATACTTTCATACATAAAAAATACGATCGCTTCGCACATAAAACGTTTTGGCACTTATGTTTTACGTTCTCGTTCTATAAATAAAACATATTTTTTATTTGGGTAAATGGGGTGGAAAAGGTCAGAGTAAACATTATGAATTTTAGGACCATAAAGATCATAGTAAACTTTTAATTTTTTTCAGATGATGCAGTGGTGCCGCGTAGTCCTCGTCGTTTGCTTGTTAGGTCTGGTGTCTTCGGGCAGAGCCTTTCCGACTCCGCGCTGTTCGCCGGAGAACATCGAGGACCCTCGCGCTGCAAGGTTCTGCGCCGCGTTGGCAACCTTCCTGGAGCTATACGCGGAGGCTGGACACTTCGAAGACAAATCTGGAACCCCTGTTGACTACCCAGGTAAACGATCTCTTTCCAGATTGATGTTTTGAAGTCACGGACCTTTTATACCTGTCTTTCGCGACTCACCTTATCAATTTAATAATACAAAAATATTTTTGGCTGATTTTAATTTTAACTCGGTAACATGTTAGTTTTTATTTTGTAGAACGCGAGAGTTGGTGATGCTTTCTCACTCACTCATTTTGGTATAAGTACTCTTTACTATCTATGACTTTCTGATGAACAAAGATAATTTTCTCTGTCACGTCTACTGTTTTCCCTAAATCTTAATTTGGGATCAGATCACATCACTTCCATCCATCATATTTTATTTAAATGCTAGTATATTTTTGGTGGATTCCTAATATTTAAATATACAAACCTATCTCAAAGGTGGATTTCATTAGATCAATTGACTTTCGCATAATCTTCCAAGTGTTCAGTTTGCGTGCTGATGAGCCCATACCAACCATATCTTTATTCTTCAGAGAACCACGGTCTTATGTCGAATTATGCAACCCTTCTGCGATAGATATACCTTCAATAATACTAAGATCCTTTTTTTAATCAATCAGTAAGCAAAAATGTTATTATATTATAACAGCATACAAGTAATGTAACATTTTAAATGGCAACTCTATTTAATTAACCAGAAAATTATAAAATAAAGAATATGTGTATATTTAAATTTTTTTTCAAAGCACACATGAAAACAATCTCTTATGTTTCGAAACGGAAATAATAATTTAAAATTATTTTTTTGTAAGATAAAACCATATAATACCGTATAACCTTGCGCCCTTTTCTAATTTACTGCTTCCTTTGATTAATAATTCTCATTGTTAGTATTTGTTCACAATTAAAAAAATCTTTTGAACCCAAGCATAAAAATACAAAACCCGATGTAATCTATAAAATAAGTATTTTTACCTAAGAATTTACCCACTGGTAAGCCTAAAAGTATCTGGCATAACGGTTAATAACTCACATTCATACTTAAATGCATTTATTATTTTCAGCTCTCTTCAAGGAATATCCACAATTACTCGACACCGGAATGAAAAGGCAAGACGTCGTACACAACTTCTTGAGGTTTGGACGGCGCCGTTAAGATCATACAAGATCACTCGTCCGGCCACTCCACACAAAAGGACTAAATTTCTCTCTCCTTTAAAACGATAAAAAAGATTTTAAATTCATTTCAATACAAGCTATAAATCTCAACCAGCATGGAATTATTAAAAATGTTCAATATTAACTTGCAATTGATTGACATCTCACAATAGTGATCTGAAGCATGACATATCTAGTACTGTTCTGGTTAATGTTGTTTGAAATTTTATTTTTAAATCTTTGTTTATATAAAGTATATGTATAAAATTTAAATACTAAAAAAAATAACATCATCTCTTCTATCCCTAGTTCGTTGAAATGTATTTTAAAAATCGATTAAAGTTCATGTTGTATATATTGATAGTGAAATAATATAGTTAATATAATATACAAAAAAACATGTTTTTCTTAACTTATACGCTTTTTTTACTTTAAACCTAAATGTGTATGCATTGTAAATTTATTTTATTCATTATGAGTTTATTTTTTTTATACATGTTTATCATTATTTGTATTAAAAAATAAACAATTTAAAAAAATAAATATGTTTAGTCTGGCTCCTTGATTGTTTCAAATTTTCTAAAACCATCTCATCCAAATCAGCAAACACAGGAATATGGAATACAGGATACAATTTAAAAATCTATAATAATCACGATTGTTGAAATAATGTATTTTTTATAAAACATGGTACAATATCACAAAGATTTTTTGTATCAAAACATCATTTCAACAAATAAAATACTATAATAAAATTGGCTTATTTACATTTTAAACGGAATACACTTACTACTAAGTTATGAAAAACTCAACATTTGTGATAATGAACATACATTCACTGATTATGCTATATAAAAAAAATAATAAAAAAGATCGAATGAACAAATTCAGTTTGTATAATTAACATTGTGCAACAATTTTTTCGCTAATAACAAGACAATATAATCTGATTCGTATGTAAGTAATTCATTAACTTTTATAACAAAAATCAGATTATCTTCGCCCTGTTGCAAAAAAATAAACAATATAATCAACCAATACATCACTTTGCATTTCATATGGACTTATAATACTTTAATTATTTTATAGATCAGAAAATCAATTATTAGTACACAATAGATCTAAAAAATATATATATTATATAATATACCTACACAAACGCAAAATTTAATAGTTACATCAAAAACCGGTATTTGATTTAGTCAATTGATAACTCTCACATAAATAAAATAAACATATTGAAGTTTATATAACGGAATTTGAAGAAACTAGTTAAGCGGCCGGTTGCGGTTCCGGCGGGGGTGGCCCTGACGGAGGTCCGGAAGGAGGCACCGTTGGATCAGCTAGCCGTTGTTGAGCTTGATGCCGCGCCCTGAATTCTGCCGCTTTTAATTGCTCCAAGTGGAATTGTTGTCTTTCTGTTATAAGTTGCTGCCGCTGATATTCCAAACCTATTAACATTTTAGATCAAGTTTATAAAATTAGCTGAGCCAAATCAGTGTACTTAAAAATAAATCAAGCACATAAATTATACGTACATATATTTAATAATAAATTGTTAATTGTAAATCACCAATTTATATTAGCAAAATAGTTGATAAATAATTTTCGGCAATTTCTAACCGAATCAATAAAAACTAATGATAGGAAGGTTATACTAAATCTGAATTAAGAACCCTATCACATTTCATCCGAATAAGTTAGAATAAATCGACCTACAAAAGTAACTAACGGAAATGTCTCATAATGATTTTTGATTTAAAACAACTTATTGCATATATAGCTTTGATCCAACTTTACTGACATAATGGCAATGTACTAATTATTGGTAATGTAAAAAACAGTCCACAGTAAGGAAATAAAGTGCAATGCAGCTAACTCATTTAAACTAATGATCGCAGAAAAGAAAAGTTCTATATTTTCAATCATATCATGGTGAATTAGATCCTCAAATTCAACGAGTGATTAATAAATAATAATTTATTGTCTAGACAGGAAAACATTGAATGCAGTCAGAAATTTAAAATCAACTTATTAATTTCGAGATAGATACAACTCAAAATTTCTCTTCGTTTCAGTAACTAGGAAAGCAAGACCAATCCAATATTTTATGGGTGGCAGCTACATCTGATATATGTACATAGACAACCCTTTTACCATGAAAATTTTCATTAAATAAATGTCAACGAGTTTTCTCCTTAAAAATCTAATTTTTTTTTCGTTATTTGCTAAAACTGCAACATCACATATTTTTATTGTGATGTTATATCAAAAAGTATATAGATATTAAAAATGCTTGATGCCATCAACATCATTTCTTCACATCAGTACAAAATTTCAAAATATGTATTTGCCTTCACACAACAGATTTGCATATCATTCTAAAGACATAAAAATTTAAATAAAATAATTACCTTCTCTTTCTCTTTCCATCGTCGTTTCCAGTTCTTCGAAATGCCTCAACTTAATTTCGAGTTTCTTCATCTGAGTTTCCACCAGAAGAGCTACTAACGATTTAATTTTGCGCTCTTCGACTGCGGCCAAATGTTTAGCTTTCACCGCAGCAGCGGCAAGAGCCGCGGCGGCCGCCGCTTGTACTTTAGCTTCTAAAAAAATACATTTTAACGCAACTCTCATTAAAATCATAAAAAAATAAAATTAAAACATACCATCTACTGGAGGCGTAGGTTCAGGTTTGACTTCTTCGCTTTCGGCGGCAGGTGATTCAGAAGGTTTAGGTGTATCAGTCGCCGGAGTCGCATTTTCTACTTCCATCGGCTCGCCGCTTCTTGGCGTTGTTTCGGCATTTTCTTTTTTCTCACCACCTAAATTTAACAGTATTTATACAAATCTCTCAAAAAAGTAATTTATTATAATCAAGTCTTATATAATCACCTGGATCTGTTCCTGCTATACCGCTAGCTGCTAGAGCAGCAGCCGGACCCGATTGAGTAGCAGCGCGCAAGTGCATGTCTAACATGGCTGCAGGTACTTCGTCCTTTAAAATAAGTCGAAACTCACATCTAGTACTTTGGAGAATATTATAAATTATTTACCTTTATATTAGCAAATTCATCCATGGCCGCTTGCGCTGCTGTTGCCGCTACCCGAGGATCGACAACGGAAGCGAGGAAAGCGACTGCACTCATTACTGGATTTCCTTGTTTGCTGAACGCGACCGGTTGATAAGCTAATGGTCCGAGCACTCCTCCGGCTGCGTCGCAATCCAAATACGGATCTTCGATGGGCAAACGCAAGAAATGCAAAATGCACTCGTCCTGCGTACGAGAGCCAACATGCTGGCAAACTCGATTCCAGTCGTCTCTGTAAAGCTCGAGTGCTTCGAGAAGCAGTAGTGTTTCTTGTTCAGTCCACACTCGAGCGCCACCTCTATTGGCCATAGCAGTACGAGCACTCCTTCCGTATTGATCGATTTTAAGACCAAACTGTCCGTTGATATCGATACCGAGTTCTTGTTTGATCGGTATCATAGAATCACCGTCAAGCCGCGTCAAAGGACTGTCAATGGACGGAACCTTGTCGCCTATAGCTATAAGCTTAGCTGCTGATGGTTGCACATTCTTCAGAGGATTCAACGGTTGAAGACCAGACGGCGTGTCGGAGAGGACGTGGAAGTGAGACGTCGGAGGAGGACCCATAGCAGTCGGTCGCATATCAGCATCGATCTATTACATGAATAATATTTTAGAATATTTTTACATCAGAAATTAAATTTATATTATCGTATAATACCTGATAGTTTAAGAGACCCCATTGTTCCAAAAATGCGTGCACTCGCATAATTGCACATACATCTCCGGCTAAATTGCGTCGGCAAGCAGTGCTCGTCAAATATTCGTTAGGGTTCAATCTATACGTATCAATCATGAAATTTCTAAAAGTGCACAAACATTAAAATTAATATTACAATAAGTAGATAAGTAGATATAAACAAAAACCTACCTATAAGCAAGATAAATTTCTGGAGTCTTAGATTTATTCTTTCCGTTAAAGAATTCTGGAAGTGCTCTTTTTTCTATTGTGTGAATTGAGTTGTAATCGAACCACGCCGAATAAGACGGAACAATAATATGATGAGTCTGTTCAGTGACATTATCCTCCATATCCTCCTTTGTAATAAAATCCTGAAAAATATTTATTAAAGTATATCTCATTGTTAACGCATTATATTTTGTATATTATAAGGTCATTACTTGAGTATTAGTGTCACTCGCTTTGCCTTGTGAGTCTTCACCGTGAGCGTCTGGTTGTGGTGGCGGGGATACAGCAGCTGGAGGCGGAGGCGGCGGAGGTGCAGGAGAAGCTGGAGTCGGAGCCGGTGCTACTGCAGCCGGCGAAGGCGGTGTCGGATCTTGTACCGTTTCTTCTGTGCCTTCTCTAGAAGCGGCATCTTCACTTTCAGCACCACCTCCATCGACTTTACTAGCTCTCCCAGCGCGACTAATAAATTGTTGATAAATATTATACAGAATTAAGCATTAAGATAATTATAAAGATACATACCTTTTCCGTTTATTTTTAGCAGGCGGAGGCGACGGAGAGCGCTTCCGTTTCGTCTTCTTCGTTTTAACGCTCGCCTCTGGATTGCCTCCCTGCATAAGATCTTCTACAGATAATCTTAATTTATGAATTCTTTTCTTCCCGTTCAAATCCACCTCGTAATCTTCTTCGTTCATCCACTCGTTATACGAATGTACATCAATGGCCCAAGTCGCCGATATGCGCCACGGTTCAGTGCGTTGATTTTGCAAATCGAGTGCCGGACTTTCCGGTGCATCAATCTATAATATAAAAAATATATATTTAATACATATTTTAAAATATATAAAGCCTGAAGAACTTACAGGTAAATCCAAAGCCACCCAAGAATCGTGACTGTCGGGTAAATAATACCAATGCAATAACACTTGACGACCACGGCGAATCACAGGACGTGCAAATTCTTCTTCGAGAGGGTCGGCAGGTGGATATATGACGTGTGTTGCCTCATCTTCTTCTTCTACGATTATATAAGATTTAAATCAACTTCACTCTAACCGGTATTATAATTTAAAAATATATATATATATATTACCACAAATTTCCCCTTGATGGGTTACGATAATTTCACGGATACGTGTAGCAGTCGCCCTATCCACGTCAGGTCTTACATATACGCTCGGTAATTTCATGAATTCACCCTCCAAGAGACTACTCTCAACTTCCATCATGAGCTGTATATTCAAGTCTTTACGAGACGGATTCTAATTTAGAAACATAAATTAACTCGTTAATCGGATATATTCTACAATCATAAATATATCATTCATATAAATCATATTATTTTAGTAAATTTTCTTCCCAACATTAATTAGGACACAAATGGTTGATTATTACTGATAAGGTGCAGATGACATGCTGCTGTTGTCCAGTGAACACAAAACACGAGTGCTTTCCTTAAGATTATTTACGTATCTCACATATGTTAGGTTCACAAACACAAATTATTAAATATGTTACTTACTCACAAAGCAAACAAACGTGTAGATTAATAATAAAGTAAGTTATAAAAACACACAATGGGATATTAAAAGCGCAAACCAAAACAGCGACATTCTTTAATATCGCCGTTTTACGTTTGCAGTATTTAACATAGTAAAATATCAACTTTGCCGCTTTGAATGAATCAAAAATATTATTGTTAGTTCTTATTGTCTTGGAAAGGTATTTTCCAGCAAAGTCAATATTATACCGATGCTGTTATAAGCTTGTGAACGGCCTGGCGAGGCTGTGACGGTGGTAGTAGTGATTGCGGTGGTGGTGAAACGCCAACACACAGGGATGCATACCTTACCAACCTGGAAATCGAACTTGCGCCACCTCTGTTCCGCTTTATAGCGGAACATGGTGGACAGAATCTGACAAAGTGCGCCTCCCGGCTTGAAATCTAAGAAGCATTTCATCTGAAACAAAATAAAAATTATTAATAAAAAATGTTTTTATTTATGAATATTAAAAATGATAATAGCTATAATGATTGATTTTATGTATATAATTTTCCAAAATTTTATAATGCCACTCTTATTAAACATATTAATTGCCACCCCACCCAAACATTAAAATTATAATTTTGATATGCACAATTGATCACTTGTATTAAATTATTGTAAAAATCAATAGAAAAAAATGACAGCTAAAAATTAACATTTTTTCCTAAATTCTAATCTGATCATAAATAAGCCAGGTCTAATAGGTTTTAGTCGAAGGCGAGTACATATCAGGTGGTTAGAATATATGCCAAATCAATGAAGTGTAATTTTTTTATTATTTCATGGCAAACTCAACACGAAAAAGAGGTCTCCATTAATCCCACCACTTAATGACTGAATAAACCCATGCGTTTAACTACCCCTTAATTAATTTTATCTTTCAACACATAGTCAATTAACTCGAATCATTCATTTGAGTTCGTCACTATTATTTTTATCGCCTTTCAAGACCTTGGTGAGTAAATTAAAAATATATATAAAAGTCAAAATTAATTCTTTCAAAAATGTATAATATAACCAATGACAGGATATATTCACGAATTTTACACTAAGATAATATGGCTTTACACAAACATGATTCGCTAAATATTTACTTAGAGAAGGCAAGGATGTAATATAGAGAAATAAATTCGTTGAATATATAGAGGCACCTTATAGGAAACGAAACATCCATTATACCTATTTTTAATGTCAATCTTAATATTTTTAGAGGCATTCACTAAAAAGCGAACATTCAAATTAATCATGGTAGGTATCTATAAGGTATTCTACTACCACCTCGAGATTGAAGAACACCTTGAGAGACAAGCAGCTGTGTGCAAATTATAATATTAATTTTACTTGCGTATAAAATAAACCACCATATTTTTCGTATTTCATCAATGTTTTCATTAAAATAACGTGTGGCTGGTTTACTCCTGTAAAAAGGTAGTTCTATGTAAGCCTTAAAATCGATATGTAGTCAAATATATCGCCTATTTTTTTAAATTTAAAATCGTAAAATTTTTCGATGCGCGATTTTTTTTTTTTGCGTGATAAAATAATTAATTTTTCATGGATTAATAAACGAATAATATAAAAAAAGTTTATAGATAAATATGTATTTATATAAAAATAAAACAATGGCCTACAAGAGCCATAGCATTGGGATAATTGCCAAAGGCACTGATGCAGCGGCCAAAAGAGCGAACATCAAAGTGTGAGGTCAGATATTATAATTTAAAGATTTTATATTGGTTGAGAAGCCAGCAATTTAATTTCATTACTAACTTCAAAGATACATTAACGAAAAGATTACCTAACTGACAATATAGTTTAAAAAAATGTTTGTGAAATTCACACAGTTTGAGAAACGCTTTCGTAATCTGCGTGTCGATAAACTTACTAAATATTCTAATATCAAATAACAAGCATTTTAAAAATGAAAAATAATAATTATTAGCCTTACTACTAAAACTATACTACAGATGTTCGCAACCTTTTCAACATACACACATACACATTAAAAGATTTATATACAAATAAAGGCAAACCCGTTAGGTTGCGCAACGCAAATTTTATGGAACCATAAATGTGGATTTTTAAATAATAATAGTTATTTTATGGTAAAAGGTTGCCATTAACAGATTTGACGATGTAATAATTATCGAAATTCCTGCATGAGTACAGCGCCGCAATAAAAGGTCAAATATGCGTGTTTTTATGTATCGGCAAGTTTAAGAATCTCTGGGCCGACTATCTCAGGTGAATGTATATCAATCGGCGAGTCAATTAGTACACCTGGAGCTTCGACATGTCACCGACGCTGATTTTGTTGTTCTGCGTCTGTGCAATCGCGGGTCAAGAACTTCAATCGGTATTTTTTCTGAATATTAACTCTAAAAACAACTTATTGTGTATCAAAGCAATAAGTGGCCAATAAAAAAATAACTACCGCCGCCACTGAACATTAATACATTTCGGATTTCTACAATTCTACATAACAATCTGACAAGTTGAAAAAGTAATACCTACACATAGCAAGATAGTAAATGACCCTGCATTGAGAGACATATGGGGCATAACTTGTTTATATTGTAATTTTGGACATTGATATTATTTAACCGTTTGGCGATTATTCTCATTTTATTCTATAAATTAAGTCACTATCGTAAAAAAATCCTACTAATTTTGCGATTATTTATGTTGCATTTATTTTAAATTTAAAAACAAACCAGTTTAATCATATGTACATCAGTGGTCTCCAACTTTTTACCATTGCACAACCTCAAATTTAAATACCTATACTGTAATTAAAGAACAAGACAAAAATATTTTAAAAATTAATCACTTGAATTAATATCAAGAGCTTTTTATTTCTAAATTACATTTTCATACACTTATGGCAGTATTCGTTAATCAGTTTTCAAATATATTTTTACATATTTGACCGAGTAACGAAAAAAATATAATTATACAAAAAAAGAGTGGGGGGGGGGGGGTATATAAATATATTTGATCAAAGAGCAGATTTAAAATTATATTCGGAAACTTGTTATTATTGAGCTGCGCATCAATAAATTTAATAATAAAAAAATAGAAAAAATATTTTTTATTTGAGCTGAGCCATAATTATAATTTTATTGCGTTCTGGTTGGCTTTGATCAATTTTAAGTACCTAGTTACTTACTTATTAGTAATTTTTGTATGGATACTATTCTCATTTATCACATAAAACTTTTAATTTTCTGGCCCAGACACCATTAAAACAAATTTCAGCAAAGCAAATGCGTAAATATAATATAAAAATGTAAATATAATATACTTTTTTATATTATAACTTTATTGTTAAGGTATACCAGTTGTTAATTTAACATCTTTACATGGTTTATTGTCAGTTAGTTTTTTTTTTTTATATCACCGGTTATGATTCCACACAAACTAACAAACACAATTATTTCATATATGGTATAGTGTCTGACGATGTATAGCAGACCCCCCAATAACACGGTAAATTGGGGGGTGTGCTATTTGGGTGCCCATTACTTTATGCGTGAGCGAGCCAAAAGGAGGATATCTCACCACACCCTCCTGATTCATACGTACGTATTGCAAAAAATTGTATGAGTATTTTTTAGTCTCACAATTACACACACCCAAATAGCACGTTCCCAATTTACCGAGTTATTGGGGGTCTACTGTATTTATGTGATTATAACAAATTTCAATACGTAACATATTCTACAGTTATATAGATTTACGAGAGCTGCTTTCGTCCTTTAGGGAATTTCATATTCAATTCGACTCCACAGATTTTACACATTTAGTATCAAAATCGAGAACAATTAAAAAATAAGGATGAGAATATAATATTAATTTTACCATGATTTTGTATCTTATCTAAAAAAAAATAGCTTTTATTATAATTACAGCAATCATTTATTGTATGGTTGAAGACATGCCATTCATTGCTATTAAACACAAAATTGCTTTACTCGGTTTTTATTTTATGCATAATCTCCTTCATCACAATGACACTCAACTGCTTCACATTACATTTGAAAACATCATTCACAAAGCGCATCACAAGTTTACATTAACATTTCAAACTGACTTGAGCGATTGCAATAATTTGCATACACATAACACATTCGCAATAAATAATTTCAAACACACTGTCGTCATTATGCGACTGCAACTTAAAAAGATATCGACGACGTAAAACGTTTACACTGATTAAGATACATAATAATTATAGTGCTTTATATAAATTGTGATATTAACGTCAGTATTATTAAAATATAGATAACTAATCCAATCGAACATGGCGAAGGGCCTCATTGGAGCACTGAAGAGCAATCTTTATATTGGGTAGATATAACAAAACGGGACATATGGAAGTTGCATCCGGAATCTGGCAACATCACTACGTGTCACATAGGTAATGTTCCTTCCATTAAGAAAACACAATCACACTTTTAATATACATTATATATTCTACAGAAGAAGATGATGTAACTGTTATCGTGCCGATCAAAAATGAAAAATGCAATTTCGCTGTCGGAGTCGGCGACAAGTTGAAGTTACTGACGTGGAATGGTCGTAATGAGAGTAAACCCATATTGAGCGATATTGCTTCGTTTGCTCCAATTTCAAAAGGAGCACGCTTAAATGATGGAAAAGTTGACAACAAAGGCAGACTGTGGATAGGTAAGTCTATTCTAGAAAATATTTTTTATTTAATGAAAATAATAATCAATTTCACAACCTAACATGTTGATGGATAATATTACAAAGAAGTTATATTATTTTTATTATGATGTTGTTAGATGTTTATACTTTGTAATTTATACTGGTTGTTGATGAATGAATTACAAATAAGTTGTTTCACATTTTTTCTTAATTATATGTTTTTTTAGGAAAATGTATTTAACTAAACCATATTATAAACGTCTAGGAAAACCTAATCTGGAGTAATCGATCCTTATTACAATATAATTGATTGCAAAGCTCAGATACAATTTTACAAAAATAAATGTCTGATATTAATCGTTAACTTTCAAGATATTACAAGACTCACAATTGAACAAGTAATGTCTCATTAATTTGAACTTAATCTTTTCACATTATGATATTTCTTGACTTGTGTTTCAACACATCTTTCCCCATAATAATACCAGTAAAAATTTATATGTAGTTAATTTGCGCACCAAATGTTTTTCTTTATGAAAATAGTGTGCAACAATACTCAAATTACCAATATTCTGGTAACTTATACCAATAACCCAACAGTTTTTAATATATAATCACTTTGATATTTCCTAAAAAGTTTCTAGCATACTAAAAACTCATTAATGGACCCATTTCAGCAATTTGAAAATTTAACAGGAATTGTTCTGAAGCAAATTTATAAATCAACATAAATTTTTAAATAATCTTATGTGGGTATGTACTCACGTGCTTCAAAATCGAGCTTTCTAATGTTATTATTTTTCTTTGATATTATTTCAGAGCATAATTTAAATATTTGCACATAGAGATCTACATGGTTATGAAATAAACAATACTTTCGCCAACTACTGTACAAGCTGATAAAAATAATTCGATTCAAGATATGCACATCGTAGCATGTTTATTTTACTCAATTAACAAGATAGTGGAAAAAGAATGCTATTACTTAAATCCCCAGATCTGAGTGGTTTACTACAACACAAATTAACCCTTATATTTATTTAGAAACCCCATTATACGACTGAGGAATTCAGATCCACCGAAATTGGTCAATGAAACATGGTTGGCTGTGAAGGTGTTGAATGAAACCAAATGAGAATGTGTTTAATCTCAAGATATTGATTCCTAGCGATTTGCCTTTTCGCTTCAAACAGCTTTAACTTTTTATTGCTAATATGTGATGGGCATCTACATGCCATAAATTCTTTAAATATTATAGTTCAATAAATTAAAATGATTTCAGTCTTAAATTATAAAAATAACCATATTACAAGGATCAAAGGTTCATGGCACCTTTAGGTGTCCATTGCGTACTGGCGATTTTCTTGATGGTATCTATAAATCTCATAAAGGGATTAATACTTAATTCACCGTAATGATGAATAAACCACATCAATGTTACAGAAATCGACTCAATGTGAAATGAATGCTAGTGAAAATTATATAAAATTGTAGTCAATTATATTTCAACTTACAGGAACCATAGGTCATGAAGAAAATAATATAGTAGATCCGAACAAAGGAGCACTGTACAAAATAGGATGCAACGACAAAAAAATCGCAGCTATATTACAAGAAAGCAACATAACAGTCTCAAATGGAATAGCTTGGTCGGCTGACGGTTACATCATGTACTATATAGATTCACCGACGAGAAATATCGACGCTTTTGACTTTGACCCTCAGAACGGAACATTATGTGAGTTTATTTAAATTATATGTATCAATCAACTAGACTGGTTTTTCCTTCCGATCCAGTACTTGCTTTCTATTTTTCTTTCTATTATCAACTGTAGTGTCTTCTATTTTAACCCTTAGAGTAATTACTTAAACTACTTAATTTGTGATTGGACATCAGTTAGCATATCATCTAATACGTAATAAAATACATAAATAAAATTTCAGGTAATAGAAGAACGATATTCAAATTAGATGGACACAATGTGACAGGTGTGCCGGACGGGATGACCATCGACGCAGACGACAACTTATGGATAGCGCTCTTTGGTGGATCAGCGGTAAAATTGCACCGATATAACAGACAGTGACTTTCTGTGATATTTTATTTTTATGTTTAGATTATGGAAATACAACCTCATCTCGGCCGGTTGTTGAAAGTGTACAACATACCAAACGTTCCGCAAGTCACGTCCGTTGCTTGGGGTGGTCCCCGTTTGGATATTTTATACATTACGACATCGTCACGGGGAGGAGTTCCAGGCGGACAATTGTATCAATTGGCGAAAACGGGCGCAAGAGGTTATCCCGCCAATGAATTTCAGATACCGAAGTGTTGATTAAATAATATTAATTATATAATAATTAAAATGAAATACGTATATTTTTAAAGACTAACAACTTAAATGTTATATAACGAGTATAGATTGTTTTTATTAGCGGATAAAATACATAATGATTTAAAAAAATATACTATAGTCGTTCACAATCATAAATTTATGACCAATTACTATTTAACATATGTATATGTAGACTATTATCAAAAATATATAAAATACTTTATATTTTTAATACTTTATTTATCTGTTGTCATTTAGTTTTAAATCTAAATCATTAGATTCAATAGAAGTCTAGGTTTTAATACAAATGCTATGCCATCGAATTTTCAACAATCCCAATAATGCTTTTAGTGTGTTTCTTAAACATGAAGTGGCCGATTATTATTAAATCTAAAATAGATCCCGATCGAAAATCTGTGACAGATGTTGTTTTTTAATAAATAAAATTGTGCAATATATGTCATTAAAATATTTAAGAATATTTTTATATGCTAATTCAACTTAATGCACAATCGAGTAAAAGCCACAAGAAAATGCAATTTGATTGTTCGAGAAGGAACTGCTAGTTATAGAAATGTTAATCTTGAATATGAACCATGATGAAGACGTCCACATGTTTTTAAAGTAGAAAAATTAATTGACATTGTTCAAATATATAAACGTGAACCAACGTCGGTTTTGGAACTTTTAAAATAAAATATTTAAGGACATCTTCGTATTTTTTTATTATTAATCGAACGTTTGATGTAAGTATTTCATTATGATAATATCTCAGCTATAATTTGGTGGAAGTTGGTTTTTAGATGCTCTATCGTTTCGGGTTTGTCGGTGTACACAACAAAAAAAATTCAACAGCGTTAAATCACATGATCTTGGCGGCCAGTTGACGTCAACAAAACGTAAATAATGCGACATGGGAACTATTCAAGCAAACCATCCAACGCTGCACTCAATATGTGGTAATTTGCGCCGTCTTGTTGCAACCACATGTTTCACACATCAATATCTTCAATTTCATGCCAAAAATAATCGGTTATCATGCGCCTATTACACTTAGCATTGACTGTTAGCACTTGACCGATGGAACCTTTTTATAGCCGCATGATGTGCAAAAACAGGCAGTTTCGCGAAAACTTTGCGCAACAGATATGAATAAAAAAAAAACGAAATTTATCAAATGCTCTGAATTGTATTGGTACATATGTTAAATATATATTTCAGTCTTCCATGGGTTACAATTTTTATTTTTATAGCTTTGTAAAATTAAGATTAATTTACGATCAAATTATACTAGCATCTCCTGTTTAAACAAAGAGCTCTTTGATGATCCCTCACATGGAAGTCAGCAGAGGCAATAAAAATAATTGTGCATTGAAATATTTTTTTTCTTAAAGTATAAACATTGATTCATATATGGCAGCACAAAACGCTTTAGTTTTTTCCTTCCTGCTGCTCTAACACCCAATCTGTAAATTCTTCACTGGCTTCAGTTCCTGGTTTATTTTAATTTTATATGGATGTAGGTGTAAACCCAGATGCAAACTGCGCAAAAGGGAGCCATAAGAAAAGCCCAAAAGCTGCGAATCCCGATGAATCGACCATTCCGGGTCTTCGGCTACACTTTCACTTATAGCAGCAATATTCTCGGATCAGGCGCCACGATGATGCCTTACCCTATCTCGAACACTTCCAGTCTCCTAAATTTTTTTCACTAGGCTGCGAATTGTTTGCTCAGTATGATGATAAAATTTACCATAATCTTTCTTTAAATTACGTTACACAGTTCATATAGAATTATTATTTATGTAGAACAATCGAACAATTTAAACGAATTAAGCAGCAGTTAAGCAATCCATTTTGTAAATGTGTTGTTCCAAACTAACATTTGACACTTTAAACAAGCGTGATTATTTACAGTAGAACATAGGAAACTTAAATGTTCACTTTAGGACTCTAATTAAACCAAATTTTGTATACATTATTCATTTTTAAGCAAAATAAGTCATTGAGAAAGTAACAGTATTTTTTTTTTACAAATGATTACTTACCGGCAGCCTTGTGAAAGGCGGTTCACTAGCATTTTTTCCAAGTTTTGCCTCTTGATACTGGATTAACTGGATCACGAGCTGACACAGGCTCTCTTTAGTAGGTGGTTCTGTTTGAACATACTAAAACAAATAAACAATTATTAACATTTTAATTATATGGATAAAATAATGGTGTTTTAGTAAGGATATATACACGAAATAATAAAAAGTATAAATTGATTATTAGCATTCAAATAAGGGGTTAACCTTTCCAGCTTTGAGAATGTGCCATTCAATATAAAAATACTTTTTGTCTCCGAAACACTAATGAAATCGTCGGCATAATCAAAAAAAATATAAACAATTATTGAAAATCACAAAAGTAACGAATCACCACATATTTGGCTTTTTTATGACATTAAAATAGTATAGTAACACACACACACACGCGTATATATACGAAACCAATACAAACATGGCGGTCTTGACAGTGTTAGTGGAGCGAGTCAACTGACAAGTATACTTAAAATATGATCTAAGCTGGCTAAGTAGAACGAATCGAACGATCGAATTCATCTACGAATATATTCGGAAAGGGTTTGCTATAGATGAAAAGAGGTAATTATGCGTTTTGCAGCGATTGCGCCGGCGGCGTCGCGTCGGCGTCAGATTCGTACGTCGGCGTACCTTTTTGCAGTTCTTCTGCAGCCAAAGACGGATGGCGTCAAAGTGCGCCATCGTCTCCGTCGACTGGAAAAACTCGACGTTGGGACCTCCATCCTTTTTCGGGTTTAGCATCGCGCCTTAGCGATCCCGCACCCGCTCTCTCGCAAACAGTATCCGAACCGATTGGTCGTAACGTGACGTAAAATGACCATCTTATAAAATTTTCATTATCGATATTTTTTATACCATAACATCAAATATTATTATCATTTTACAAGACACTTATACAGTGATGAATTTAACATTTTTATCAAATATTTTTTGATGAGTTATTATAGTTTTTCTATACCAATCCAATACGACAGCAAAAAAGTTAACTCACTTATTTGTAGCTTTAGGTTGGTTTGATTTATATTATTATTTCCACTAAATATCGCAGACAATAATAAAAGTCAATAAGGCGTTTACATACGCATTTTTGAAAATACATGCGAATGCACGGCTTTCGTCTTTATTTCGTGACTTTGTATATGTTTTAATAAAATATTATTTGTTTAAATTAACACATTAATCAAAAGTTACAATTTAACAAAGCTATTTTTTAAAAAAGTCACTTAGACATTAAAACGTTTTATAATACTTTGTAATCCCAATTGACAATATCTGTTCTACTGTTGAATTTAAAATTTCACACTAATATGTTCTCTATAACTATTTTTCTCTATCGCCCATTATGTGCGAAACATATCACTTCTTTATTCTTAGGTCCTCAGACAATACTTCGTATCTTCATGCGTTTTTAAAATCTCACGAATGCATTGGAAAAGTTAAGCTCTTACGTTATTTCGTCACTACCGAACGATTTATTATTTGTTGGTCTCGTAATGATTTTGAGAACGTATTCGACAGATATTGCATTAACAATATTAAGATCATTCAAGGCCCTAGTTTTTTTTATCATTTAGCAGACCCTATAGTAATATGAATTACTTTCAGGAGCTTTTTATTTTGTTTAGAAAATTATTTAAATAATAATTGTAAACTAATTATGTCTAATTATGAATTTGATACCATTAAATGAAATAAGTATTTTATGAAATTGTTGGAATATTTATATAAATATGTGAATAAGTAAATCAATTTATTACGAAAATGAATAAAAATAGTTTGAATGGTTGTGAAAGTACTTTATTAAAAAAAATATAATTAAAATGTATCGATTAATTGTATGACAGTTGAAAAAATTTGATACTGGCAGCACTGAGCGTAATGTCAGTAGGTCGTGTCTCTTGACTGGTTCCTAATCCTATACAGCCGTCCGTGTGCAATCATGCAAATATTTGCTTGCAAAACCTATCGTAGCACTCATATAACAACTTAAAATACATTTTAAATTCTTATTACACATCAATTGACGTTTATTTTACTCAGAAAATCGTAAAGGGACGACATAAACTTGATAAATCGATTTATTGATAAGAATTATGAACGATACAGGTTGTAAAGTTACGTAATTAATAAGCGATGCATAACACAGAGCCTAAACGATGAATTAGATATTTCAAATATAACTTCCGAATAAAAAAAGCTAAGCCATGTTTCTCAGCTTTTTCTATATAATATTTTCGTATCTCAAAATGTGGCAACTCCAAACGATACGCACAAAGCTGTTACAGCACATATCCTCTAGTTCGTGTATTGCTTTTTATAAAATATCCGAAGTCGCCGAAGGTGTGATAACGTTATACTTTATTTTATTATATTAAATTCATATTGTGTATTACGAAGACTTCGTTTTACAGATTTTATTAGCGCTTGTTCGTCGCATTGCGTGGAACCGAATAAAGCGTATATCTCAGAATTATTATTTGCTAAAAATACCAAGTACGGTTGTTCGCTAAAACCGTTGCAATACGTTTGCCTTTCAACGTGGAAGGCTCCTCCGCCAAATCCGATTCGCATCGCATTCTTGCCTGATGTTCAATCGAGCCTTTGTCAAGAATTGGAAAAAAGTAAACCGTCTACATCTTCAAATGTTGAGATACAAAAGGAGTACATAGATGTTTTGATCGAATGTGAATTAGGAAATGAAGATACTGAGCAAATTAACATTTTACCTGCATATGGAGAAGTAGTACCAATATTTAATACATTTTATATCAATGTATAATAATTTTGTTCCATATTTTAGGAGAGTAATATATGGAAGCTAGTAGCTTGGAAAGCGAAAGATACTAACTTATCATTAGCACTTAATGGTGATATTACAAATCTTACTGTACTCGCAGCGACATTTCTAAATTATGAAACACCAGTCACGCGAATAATGAGTATAATATTTTACTATTTTATTTAACTATATTATAGCTAAAATCCGAATAAACTTGTACATATAAATCGCCTTTTGTTATCTTTATGGCAATTTTTTTATTCTATAATTACAGAGATACTAATCAAATCAATACTTTCAGGTGTTAAATTCGAGGGTTCTCCGATAAAATTAAACGAAGCCGAGTGTAAATCTCTTTCGCATGGCAACATCAAAGGATCCCCTCGACATTGTTTCAAATATATATCCATGTTACAAAATATTAGTAATGACGTTCCAACCGAAGATAAAACTACTAATATAATTGTAGAACCGAAAGTATCCAAAAATAATTATGTTGAAAAAGTAGAAAAAATAGAACAGACTGAATCATCGGAAGACGAAAATTTGATCGTTACTCAAATAAACGATAAGTGTGTCACTCAATTGGAAAGTAGTCACAGTAAAGAAATAATAATTCATGAAAAAGAAAACGGAACTGTCGAAGTACAAGTAGATAAAAGCGAAAAGCACAACTCACATTCTCATAAGATTAATTCTAGAAAGTCTGATTTGAAACTAGACTTGAATAACAAAACAAATGATAAAAACCATTCTAAGCCCAACGCAAAACTCAATTTAAATAAAAATACTCAATCTAAGCTAGACGGTCAATTGACTAACGATAAGAAATCAAGAAAACTTGGAGCATCCTGTCCTTCTTTACCGACAGTAAAACCTCCTAATATTTTAATTTATTCCGAAAGCGCTGTGACACAAGAGAATATTTTACGGACCTTGAAGAGTGTTTTAGATCCTGATAGGTATTTATTACTAAAATACTGTTTAAATTATCACTTATGTATATTTCCTATTATGATTTGTAGATATGCTATTTATTGCACTGGAGATGAAATCAAATTAGAAGAAGCCGGTCCAAGCGGAACTGCTCTTTTAGTAGCTGGTGGAGCTCTAACGGCCAGATCTTCTGCTGCGCTATTATCAGCTCTACTCGGCGGTGCTAGAGTCTTATCTTTATGCTCCGACTTATTAATTTCAGTATTACCGTTCTATCAAACAGCTGAAGTAAATGATATACTATTTGATTAGATACTATATAAGATATAAAATCCTTATTTACATATATATAATTGAAGGTGCGAGAACGTGAACTCGTCAGCTTCACATATGAAAATTGGAAGTCTGTAAAATTGCTCCATCATGTGTTCTGCTATCAAGCTTCTCCAGCAAGACGTCAATTTTCAGCCGGACCGAACACTCAGTAAGATACTAATGAATTAATCTTTCATTTTATAAGAGGCATTGGTAAATGCTGTCATTTCAGAATAATTTGAAATATATAATATATGACACAAACTATAAGCGAGTTTATCAAAACGTCTTGACAATCTTGTTATGATATACAGTTTGTAATAAATCAAAATTTATAATGAAAGTGAAAAATTAATGTTACCTCATGGTTATTCACTCAAAGTTTCACTATACCGTATGAAATGAGTGTTACTAAACTAATGTGAAAAGGTTTGATTTTTAATAATGTTCTTAAAAATTGCTGCTGTGTCCGTTTCATTGATGCTATGAGCTATAAGTCACACATTGATATAAAGAGCTTGAATTAGATTTTTCTAGTATTTTAATTTTTTACTACTACTATATATTTTTCAACCTGTATATTTAATTTCACAAACTTTTCAAGCAGAGTGAAAAAAATAATAATGAATTCTTTTAGCCCGACTGAATATAAAGGCCATGGAAATCATGTTTTGACAGTTGAAGTATTAGCCGCTGAACAAACTTGGCACACTCCGTCATTATTGAGAGCTACTGATGATCAAAATGGAGGAATGGCTGTATTCTCTCAAGTAATTCATAATTTTATAATATTTATTGATTAAAAATATATTTTATCATGCTGTCAATGTTTCAGGTTCACTTAGAATTGGATTCTCGCGAATATCTCGGCGATGAGGCTGCGTCTTCCGAGAAGGCTCGTCTTGGAGTGCTGAGAAAAATCTTAGGCAATCTCGGATTATCGACAGCCCCTTCCCCCATTGTGTCTTTGCTCTCCAGTGAGCCGATGTATACTCCGGCTTATTTTTTAGGAACTTATGAGGTAAGACTAATATTTATCAGCTATATTATTCTTCACTTTGTGTAATGGATTAAAAAGCATGACCTCTGAATGCATTCTAGCATATTACCTGTAACGAAACCCGATAATTACATTACTGTTTACATATTATCTGTACAATAGTTAATAATTTCTTATATGACAAAGGATACTTTAAAACTATTTTTTTTAATTTTTGTACCTTACATTACACATCAATGATCAGCAAGTTTTTATTAAAAAATAATATATTTTCCAGCCTCTTCATAATATTTGAGAATTAATAACTATGTAGTATATTGCAAAACAATATGTGGTTAGTATTGGAGAAAAATTTAAATGATTTTCATGAAGCCTGAATAAAATTTTAAAACTGATTCAATATAATATACATTAACATCAGAAGGATAGAGTGAGATGTCCGATTTGACTATTTTTCTCGGGGTCCTAAAGTGCATCTGATTTTTTAATAAAAGCCATTCAATATAATACACGTTTAAATCAGAGGATTGAGATGAGGTAGCTAGTGGTATGTGGGAGGATGCTTATATAGAGGTTTGATTATATAACAAATATTATTATCTTAGGTAGTGATATTGTCGACATTATTTTATTTATTGATCAGTTTGTATAAAAAAGGTTGCTGATTGTTGATATTATTATATACACTAGTTGATTGTAATTAGCATAATTAATTATTAATTTATGTTATTGCACCATGAGGAAACTCAATAGGTATACATTTTGAGAATTGTAAATAACGACTTAAACTTTAGTTTAAACTAAGCAGTAAATAAATTAAAATTTTTATTACATGTCAAGTCAATGATCAAGTTTTTTATCTCAGTGTTTTACAGTCGAATCATATGAATATTAAGACAGATGTTTTTAACCTAATATAATTTTACTGTAAAATATCGAATAAGATTTCTACGTTGAACGGTAAAACTGAATGACCTTTAATCTCACTTCATATTGATCTCAGCGATTATGAAACACTATCATTGCCTACCTGAATATTATGTCCAATCTATGTAGTATAATAAAAAAAAATATTTAGTTCTGTATTCATATTTTTAATATGATACATTTGCTGCTGTATAATATCAGACATGTAATATTTGTTTATTTTAAGCTAAATATTAACATAATAACATTAATAAATATTTTTATTTATTATTATTCTTGATGGATTAGGTTTGTCTGTCTTTAAAAAACTAATTTTACAGAAAGATGCTCATTTGCTATAAATTTCTATATACCAGGTTCTTGTTAAGTCTTTGCGTTTTTAAATGTGTAATACTTTTACCTTTATATCCTATCAATTGTATAACATTGTCTTATTGGGGTGTAATCCTGTTTTCGGTGTTGGAATTAGGGTTGATTGGCATCCTAAATTATATATTCTCAATCTTTTTTTACAATTATTCTCCACATGTCAATCAATTTTTTTATATCTGATTCGAAAAATAATGTATTTTTAAAAGCAGTAATTTTTTTATGTTGTTTTTATATCTGTTTTTGTAAAATATATTTTTCCACCTAAACACTGTTGCAGGGATATAAATAGATGATAGTCGTTTGGAGCAATATCTGAAGAATACGGTGGGTGAAAAAGGAGTTCCCAAGAAAATCCATTTATTTTTTTCCACCGTCTTCATAAAGGCGAGCGCTATCTTGTTGTAAAATTACTTTTCTTTAATTTATAAGGGAAAGTTTTTGTATGGCATGAGTCGCTTTTGAGCAGACTATGTGCCTGTCGTAATTGTCTGCTTATAATCCAATAACTCATAATGAATTATGCCCTTCATAACCCACCAATTGGATAACATTATTTTATTGAGGTGTAATCCTGTTTTCGGTGTTGGAATTGATTGGTATCCAACCACTGCATTTTACATCGAGTGTTAAGTAAAAAGTCCACTTTATATCTTAATTAACAATACGATTTTAAAATAAATCTTTCTGTTCTAGAATCATTAATAATTTGCATATTAAGATTCCCTGCGCAATATTTTCCTGACAATTTATTAGATACTATATATACCATATACTGCAAATTAACACCTTTCCTAATTTTGTAAATGTTTGTGAACTGATGTAGGCGACACGTTTAGCTTTTGTGTTAGCTTATGAATTGTTAATCTCGGACCTGCTTTGATGGCAGCACTAATATCCTCACTAACAACCCTTACGGACTACTAGCCCTTACGTAGATATTCAATGTCAAAATTCCCAGAGTGAAATAAATTTTTAGAACAACATTTGATAATTTCTAATTTTAATGGCATCCCTGCCCATTGGATTACAAATGTTTTTAACTGCAACTGTCGCATTATGACCAAGTTGAAACTCATAGAGCATAATATAGCTTAACTAAGATTATTTTATCTTTACTGCCATTGTTGATTTAGGGTTGAAAATATCGAAACAAAAATTATCCCATTACTAAATAGCATAATTTATACTGTTAACAAACACTGAAAGAATCGTTAATTTATAAAAAGGTATACATTTTTGCAAATGTTAGAAAAAAAATCGCAAAGACTTATGAGTCAACTTGATAGATAGTAAAGAAATCATTAAAAATGAACATATCTGATTTTGATTCTTAAAATCACGTACATTAATACTATGTGCATGCTAGTTAAAATATTTATTAAATAATTATAAAACCTAATTCTAAATTGAAAAGATAGCATGTAGATTTTTTATAACTATATTTATATCGGTAAGTATAAACTCCTTGTATGTAATTGTTAGTAGCTTTTATAATGTGATAAATGCAGTTAGTTTTAATTTAATAATTTGTACTTGTTTTGTTGAATTGTGGTTATGGTTAAAAGGATGGTGATTGGGCTTGGTGGGGTCACCGGTTTCCTTCCGGGCATTACCCCGCGTGATGATACACCGTGGTAAGAGCCAAAGTTTGACATAATATGCATTTCTAATTTGTATCGCTTTTATCGTACAATATATCAAACTTTCTTTAACTCGTTCGGCTGTTTGGTGTTGCATCTATCACTGAATGAGGTCAATGTTATCATCAACCAAGTAAATAATAATTTATAAGAAAAATACAATCAATACACACTTTACAACAATTGAACCCAATCATCAGAGTTTTGATCATTGTTAGATTTTGTGAATGTTATTTAATATTATTGTTTTCTAACGTGATTAGTTTTCTTATCTTGTAAATAAATTATTTTTCTAAAATTATTGGCAATTGCATTTTTTATGTTTATAAATCATAACAATATTTTAATTTTACACAACAAATTGCCACTTGTGCTTTTTATTCACAATTTTGTAGCTTACTAACATTTTTTATTATGACACTACTATAAATTTTAATCACTTTTTACTTAACATATTATAAATACGATATTGTTAAAATATTTTATCCCGCATTTTATTATAATATTATCATAAATGCACATATTTTTATTAATTTTTTAACACTGTCGTTTGTGATTTTTTGCATATTGGTTAATATCGATATTCTTTTAAATTAAAATAATATTTATACGTTTATAGTAGTCCATTTCCATCTGTATATATATTGTAATTAATGTTTATGGTCTTATTTTTAAAATAAATAATAATCATTGTCCCACAAAATTTGTAAATATTCAATATTGTGTCAGTTGGTGAAGGATTACTATTATATATACTCAATGTTTTTATTTTACTTCTTTAATTCAGCAAAATATTACCTTTACGGTATATTCTATGCGATTATCTCAATTTTTGTATTCATGATTTAATACACTAAATCAGGGGTTGTCAACCTTTTTATACTTACTGACAACTTTTGTAAATTTCTTATTGGAAAATTTCATTAACGCCCACCAACGTTGCAGTAATTCAATTTAGTACACGTGTAAAATATTTTTAGAGAGGGGAAGATTTGTAATACATTATTTAATATTACCTATATATAAAAAACTGGATGTTCTCACCCACTCCTTATGGTCGAGCATAAGCCCTTACCCAATGGTCCATTAGCGACCCGTAGCTTCAACATCCTGTAGGCTTCGCATAGTTAGCTGTGCGCCAACAATTTGCTCCACCTCCGTTCTCGACCTAAGCCGTCATATTTTTTATCGTATTCATATTTTTTCTATAAAATATTTGTATTTTCAAAATAATACATCAAGCAAAAAAGTAATATTATATAAATACACCAATACATTATCAGGGCTTAAAATGAACCAAAGCGAATTGGAAAGCAGCTTGGTTTGTAAGATTATTATTATTAGATCAGTAAAATTAATCGTCTTTTTAGAAAATAAAGTTTATAATTTATTGATAGGCACATAATAGTAATTATTGTATTACTTTAAAAAACAAAGGAACTTTCTTGCTCTATCATAATGAGATAATCGTAAAATTTCTTAATGCACAGTCTAATTGAAATTTCTTTAACCCTTTAATTACCAAGTCTTTTGAGATTACTTTCTTTAATGTTGATGTTGGTTCAGAAAATTATCGTCAATATAGCAAAAGTTGATTAATCGGATTTCGGCAACCAAAGGGTTAAAGAATTTTTACATAACTATAATTAATACGTTAATTGCCAAGCCAAATTTATTTATTATTACGCATTATATAAAAAAATATCAATTAATTAAAACTAAAATATTTTCCCCTGGTTGTTATGGTTTGCATTCAACTGGAAGATGCTGTCAGGTACATTTGGTGTTAAATCTCACTATAGAACCGATGGCGCATACAGTTTTATTTTCGTCAGCAAACTTTTCCGGGCATTGGCACACAAGCAATGTCATTCTTGTTTGCCACACCATGGCAGTTAACGTGTTAAGATAAAAGTCTTAAACTCTAAACTGAACATCACTGCTCTAGATTCTCTGAAAACTTGCAATTAATTGCTTTAATAAATAATTTACTTGTGTTCATAAAATATTTGTAGAAATGCAGTCATTTCTGTATCTCTATTATCTTATTTTAAAATATGCAAATAAATTTAATTGCATAATTAATGATAAAAAAACAACTAATAGGAAACCAGATGTTATTGATTTTATTTGTGTTTGAAGCTGCAATTGTTTTCTATTTTAGATTTGTCCAGTAAAATTAGATGCATAATTACATGAAATGAGAGTACAGATAAGTCAAAATATAAAATTAAAATTATTTTAGAGTAACTATTTCATATATTTTATTTTATTAAATGTGATATCTATAAAAAATATCTATTTATTTTTTGATAAAATAAAAAGTTATGATAAAAATACAATATATGTATATAATTTTATATTATATTCATTTACAAATTTATTTCAATCAATAACAATACAGATATCAATATTAACGTAAGCAATGCAATTTTTACTCAGAGATACCATTTTTTTTATAAATTGAGGGAAAGATTTATAATACATAATACGCATGCATGTTAAAATTATGCTATTTATGTGCGTTTAAGTATGGATATAAATATATTATTAATAGCGTAAACAAGAAGCAGCTGAGTCGGTAGCTGTTGGATGTCTTCATTTGGTTCTTCCAAAAAACATTCCACCGATTGCTTCATCAACAATTACACCTCTTCTGCTTCACGCCTGTCCAGACAACTATTCAACTCTCTTATATTTCCAGGTAAACTAATAATATAAGCATATTTCATACTAAAAAGAAAAACTAAACAATATAAACTGATTTCAGGAATTAGCTACTAAGGATTTTGGTCGGTTATTAATATATTCCGATGTCCTATCAAGCACCCAAGCGATCATAAACGAGCGGACACGAGCCCACGGATTAGTTATAGTCGCTGATCGACAAACTAAAGTACTATTATCCCTTTGATTGTATTATGGTCTTAAAATTTAATTGAGAATTGAAATATATAATTGCAGGGTTTCGGTCGTGGAGGCACCATTTGGTTGAGTCCACCCGGTTGCCTTATGTTCTCGCTGCAAGTCATTGCAAACGTGAAAGATAATATGATCACGAGTCGTCCTGCGCTGTTCCAACACCTAGCTGCGCTTGCCTGCATTTTAGCCATCCGTAAAATGACCGGTTATGAAAATATAGATATAAGGTATGTAAAAATTGCTGCCTTTTGACTGAAAATGACTAGACATTTTGTTAGAGTAACAATATTTAATTTGTGTTTATGTTTCAGAATTAAATGGCCAAACGATATATATTTTGGTACTAGTGTAAAATTAGGAGGAATCGTAGTCAACACCAGCATAATGGGAAATCTAATGGTGTTTAATATAGGTTTGTCACTTTGGAATCAATTGTGTAATATAAATTATGCTAATTTAAAAAATTATTATTTTAGGTATCGGTATCAATTTGGATAATAAAATTCCAACTCGTTGTTTAAATAATATCATATTGGAACAAAATGCTCAATTAGCACCACTGGAGCGCGAAAAGTTAATTGCGCATATACTTAACCATTTAGAGTATTTTTATAAAAGTATTGAACAAACTGGTGACTTTGGTGAATTTTATGAGCTATATTATAAATACTGGCTACACAGGTAAATTAATTTATTTTGTGCATATAAAGAGGATATTTTAAAAATATTTTATAAAATTTTAGCGATCAAGAAGTGTCTGTAATTCAAGATAATACAGATGAAAAAGAATGCACTGCATGTAAGATTTTGGGAATAGACGAAAACGGATATCTGGAAGCGTCCGGTCCTTCCGGAACCATAACTTTAATGCCGGACGGAAACACGTTCGATATGATGAAAGGATTGATAGCCCCCAAAATCAAATTGTAAACATTCCAATATGAAGATTCTTAAGAAATGTGATTCAATTATTCAATTTTGTCCACATTTTTTTTTAATTAAAATTTTGCACCTCAATTGTGACTTGAAAATTAATTTAATTTTTAAAATGATGGAATATTGTTCTGTCATAATTTTCTCATTAAACATAATATAGCATTAAATGTTAAAAAGGCAGATTGTAAATCTAGCCTTTCTTTATCTAAAGAAAGACTCGTAATTATATGATCAAATTTAAAAGGTGTATAAATGTCTGGATAGAATTTAAAAAAACACTACTAAAATACACTGGTAGGAGCATATCTACCTTCGTTTAAGATGTTCCTACCCAAAATATTAGATAGAGTTTATTGGCAAGAGATACAAATATATGTGTATTTTACTTATTAAAAAAACAACTAGAATGTGTCGATGGATAAACTTCCCTGTAAACAGGGAAAGGAGTGACTTATAGATATAGTCAAGATATACAATTTATTATATGATGACTGAAAACATAACGTTATTAATAACATGCTTGATCATACTATGTATATTTTATTAATCTAAAAGTCATTTAAAGTTATTTCTTTATGAATAATAATATATTATGTTGTAGTGATAAATATGTTGGTACATCAAAATCTGTGTTCATTGCATTTATACAAATTATATTAGATTTTCAGAATTATATTTGTGTATGTGTGATGATTTTTCATTTACACTTCTACATTCTTGTATGTATATTTAAATTTTAAAATTAATATATACATATATTATACTTACCACATCTATATTACTGTAATTTATATATATACAACTCCATTGTGCAGTTAGAAAATTATTATCTTTTATAATAATTATAAATGTGAATTTTAGACGTAATTATCTCATTAACCTATTGGGTGCCTAAGACGAATTTATTAATCTCCAAGTCAGAGATTTATTACTATAAGCATGGAATTATTTAAGTTATATTATTTTTATTTAAAAGATGCTATTTGTTAGTAGTGTTTTTTCACAGGCTCCTACATTCTAAATGTGTTTTTAATTATTCCTACACTAGTCACAATATTTTAATGATTGTTATCTAGGTTTAGTGTGTTTGTTTGAATCTCACTTTGCCAAAAGAAATGTTATAAACCCGTCAAAATTTTATCTATGTATATCGTTGGTTGTTAATGTAACTTTTCCGTCAAGCTTTAGTGCTTTAGGTATAATGAGAGAGAATCATCTTTTATTTGTGATTCATTAAAGTCAAATATATCTTTATTGTATTGTTGTCTAATATTAACGTTGGATTTGGTGTAATTCATGAATTCATTAATAAATGTTATATTTATGACAAACGTTTTTTCATTTTCTATGAATTCTATATTTTTACAGTCTATTTAATAATTAAAATCATCGAGAAAAAGAATTTTCACGTCTATCCATAAGAATATGGTTAGATTTTGGAGACAAGCATACTTCATAAATAAATATATGTATTTATGAAAGGGAATCAAATTTAATAACAATATCTTCAAATTTTGCCTACTCTGATGATAATTGACCATTTATTTATAATGATTTTCGTTTAAAATTATGTTATTACATATGCACATCAAAATTTTTTGATTTAAAAACATGTGTTAGTATGATAATGTGAATAAATAGACAATGAAATAAAGTTTTAGTTTAATTTATATATGATTTAAATTAAAACTAAACGTTCAAATAATTTATACTAAAAAATAGTGATAATAGCATAATAAATAAACTTATTATCAGCAACTCTATATACAGGTAGTTGTTGAGATGGACTTCTTAATATCGTATACCTTTACTTTGACATTTTATGTTTCTTAAAAGATCTAGCTATTTTTAGTATTAATTTGATCTTAATATTTTCAACTGGTTACTTATAATAATTTGCTCTAAATATTTTCAAACGTTTAAATAACTTGAAAATCAATTATCTCAAACCTATTTTTTATTGTGCTCGCCCCTTATTACCCAAAGCATCATATTTACCCTTTATATAAATAAAACAAACGTTGAGGTTTTTAGTGATTTAAACTAAAAAAACATTTGTATTGTATGGGGCCTATTTATATGTATTTATTTAGGTTTATTATGGGAAAAACTTTGGCGAGCTCGCAAGTTGCAGGCCACAATGTACAACCTGCTCATTCACTGTAACTGTAACAATATTCTAACGTGTAATTCAAATCATCAATAAAATACTACTGCAGCGGTTCAGTCTATGCTAATTGCCATCCGTCACTTCCCGTCGGCAAAGTATATATTATATCTTACTGTACTATTTACACTTTTAATAAAATTTTTGAAAACTATTTACCAATTTGAAAATTATTATTTATTATACAAGAATTTTAAATATTTTTTATACTAAGAGACCTTTTTTAATTTTTAACATTGGTTTCAATTTTAGTTCTTTAGACCAAAAAAATATTTTATGACGTAAATTATTGACTGTCAGGCTCAGTCGGGTTACGTTCGTCTTGCTGAGCGGTTTGTGTCGACTTGGTCTGTGTGTATATTTATAATTTTGTGTAAAATTTACTAATTATAAACGTATATTTATTTACAAATTCAATTGAACACGATTTTGTACACATTTTCTGCTAATTTTAACATCAATTAAAATTTTTATACATACACGTAGAAATTGATTAATCAAACTCATGCTTATAAATTGCTCAAATTACCCGGCAAACATCCGCGATTAACAAAATTGAATCAATACGATACGAGTACCATAAACAACATTTATTATAAAATAATATTTGATATTTAAATTTCAGGATTCTTTATAAAATCAGACATGAGCACTCCTCAACCGAAACAATTTTCGTAAGTCAAATAATCATAAATTAATATTTTCTTAGAACTATGTTTATTTGCACAATTACATATTATGTTTACTTTTAGTGCTAATTTAATTTTCATAATCATGTTATTTACACCAAGAAGACGATCTTGAGCCTTTATTAGTTGTACAAATACAAATGTTTTCAATATATTTATTCTATTCAGTTCAACCGCCTTTTCAATCATATAAACGTGTAATTCGAAACATGTGATAAGATATTTTTATAACTAATAGTAGATAAATTATTGTACTGTTCCGATCACTCTTATCTTAATGTTAAATTATTATTTAACTTTGTTTTTAACATGTTTTGAAATATTGCACAATTTAGGTGCTATTGATTTTATAATTATTTAATTATATTGCCTTGTTAAATGATAAGGTGTATTCAATCTTAGACCAGGTGCAAGCGGACTTGGCAACCGTTCAAAATATGCTACTTCGCAATGATCGGTATTTGTGAAAGCATACCTAGGCTCGTTTAAGACTTTGAAGAATCTACGGTCAAAATTTCCGAGCAGCATTCTTATGCCAAGTAATTTACTAATGCAAAAATTACATTTGCACTTTGGCGTTATTGAATTATATTGATCTGACCTTGTATTAACATAAAACCAAAAATTGTTATGTAACACGTCAATAATCAATGTCGAGACAATTTTGCATTTATATTATGTTGCTAAGACAGTATTAGGAGCATAAAAAGTTGGCTCTCTTAATATCGTATAATAGTAACAATTAATATCTTATAAAGATTGGAAAATCATTATTGTTCAATAATTCTTAATAAATTTTAACTTGCTCAATCTTCTTTCATATACAGAAAAGAATAGGAATATATATTATGAAAAATATTTGTAAAGTAATATTGCAATTTGAATATACTAGTCATGAAGAACCTGTATAGCCAAACAGTTAACCCTTTAGAGTTAAATAAAAACCTTGAATATTTTCATCTCATAAATTATCAAACGAAAAAAATACAAAATCATTTTTCTATATAGTTCCTATGGCGCTCAATAAAATTTTTCTAGCGCTTAGTAAGCTTGTTCCAAATTATCCTTCGATTATTTTAAAGTATATTCTTACTTTAAAATTATTAAATATTTAATATAAAATTTTATTAATTCCGTTTCAAAGCTAACTTTGTCCTGGGCCCCGTGCCTGTGTGATGTGCACCTGTTGCTCCTGTCTAGTTATGGTACTTGAAGAAAAAGTTTAAGAGAGTTTTTTTTTGTATATTTTTACAGACTTTTGCCAAAGATTATCAATGGCGGCATTGCAGGAATCATCGGCGTATCCTGTGTCTTTCCCCTGGACTTGGTCAAGACCCGGCTCCAAAATCAAACCATCGGTCCTAAAGGGGAAAAAATGTATTCATCAATGTAAGTATATATTTAAAAAAAATAAACAATTCATTGTTTCGACTTAAAAAATACAATATACATTGACTGTTTTTTTGTTCTAAATATATAATGGACGGACGGCATTATATTTAACATTAGTTCAACTCTGGACAGTTTCCAAAGAATTTTTTTTCGCATATTTTGTATAACCTGTAACTGATGACAGATGGTTACGTCAAAACGAAATATACATATTTACATAATATAATTCAACTTAAATGAATTTACATAAATCCTCAATATGTTTATTAAAAATGCATTATCTACATGCAAATCAAAAATGTGATATAATAATATAATTATAAATTTGTTTCATATAAAATGATCAATTTTGATAATAAGCTATTTTTTTGTAAAATAATAATGTTCTATTTGATTTAACGGTCTTCTAACAAGATAACGATAAATAAGTCTTTTGTTTATAAAATTTATTATATTTAATAACTGAAGTTATCAATCACTCCAATTAATCAACGAACAACAAGAATACGATAATAGTCAAGATTTAACAATATTTATAAATATCTATTTTTAGGGTGGATTGTTTCAAGAAGACTTATCGCGCTGAAGGATACTTTGGAATGTATCGAGGCTCCGCCGTTAACATTCTGTTGATTACACCCGAGAAGGCAATCAAGTTAGCAGCTAACGATTTCTTCAGACATCACCTTCAAACCAAGGAAGGGTAATGTTTAGTTATTTAAACCGCAAAGTGTTAATCTGTGGTAGTGTGTACTTATTTTAATGACAACTTGCAGAGCTTTATCAGTTCCGAGACAGATGCTCGCTGGAGGTCTGGCCGGCATGTTCCAAATAATAGTGACGACTCCTATGGAGCTTCTCAAAATTCAACTTCAGGATGCGGGAAGAGTGGCATGTAAGAAAATAATTTTCATTTTAATAAATTAAATAAATATTTAAACTAGTTTTTGAATGAAATCTGAATATGGATTCAATAGAATAAAACCAGGGGATATATGATGATAGAATTAGATCTGCCACATTTGTGTTTAGTATGGCACTGTAAACGTAATAGCGCATTGCTTAAGTTCGGTTTATTGAATTTTATTATGTTATGTTATTATCGTAAATATTTATCTAAACTCCAAGTCATTGTTGAAATTATATTATAAATATTGTAATTATCAATACTTCTCAGTTTTACTGTATCCTTCAATGCTTGATGATGATTTTTGTTGAATTATTTTAATCTGGCTCCGTGTAGAAGTGTTTTGGATACTCTTCTCGTGATATAGGAACATATAATTTACCGTGAGTCAAGCATTAAACTTTTAAGTTTATTACTTATTAATCTGTCACATTGAGCGATCAACTGTGGTTTATTTATTATCACGGATTCAGAGAATCGAAGAACTCAACTAGATAGCTGATAGCATTATCTCTTAGATTTCTAAATTGATTGGATCAAGTGTTGCTTTTTTCTGAAGCGATTCGCTTATAGCTCAGGTTTCCAACCTATGGGTCGTGACCCCATTTGGGTTCACGAAAGGTTTTTTGTGGAGACAATAAAATAAAGAAATAATATTATTTTTTTATCAGTGTCTTAAAGTTTAAATAGAATCATAATTTTTAATCTAATAAACAGATATATAAAAGGGAATCCACTGCATGATTCACCGATATGCTCTTGTTAGTAAGCTACCAGCCAGTATAGTACAGTAGAACCTTGATATAACGGACTAATACGGGTGAGAAAATAAACGACACAATACAATGTCAGTGAAGTTTGCATAAATGCACTAAAAATATATATTGTGATTTTAAACAATGATTAGGTAGGTATAAAAACTTTATTTCGTAGAATATATTTTTATCAAATTAAAATATAAAATCAAACTTTTTTCCGAAAATACACTTTATTCTTATATATGTAGGTATAAAGTTAGAAGTATGCCGTGATTATCACGCGTAAAACATTATTTACAAGCGGTGACACTTGGATTTAAATATGAGGACAATTTAAATGAGCAATTTATAAAATACTTTGTTCCATAAAACTAATTATTTATGTATTACAATAATAAGAAACGAGCATTAAATAAATGCATTGATTGAGCAACATTTTATTTGTGGTGTGCATTAAAATATATAAACTGTGCATTAGCGTTTCGGTAGTGTAGCGAACGACCGAAGCTAAGCAACATTAGATGTGGCCATTAATTGGATGGGTGACTGCTTATAAAATTTCTGTAAAAGTTTTATGTTTTTAAAATAATGTTTAATTTGCGTTTATTAAAATAGAGTATGATTTAAATAAACAATAAATAAAATAAAATGCGCATTTATTGTAAACATTTCATAAAATATATGTGAAAAATAAACATAGTGAGTTTTCTACCGTTACCCTCTGGACTTGCACCTACGGTATGCAATATATTTTGTGCTTCGGTCGAGTTAATTGCTTATAATAATATTTACAGGAAAATTACACAACAAAATTATTCGAGAGCGTTTATCTGAAAAACAGCAATAATATAAAAAATAAAAGTTGAATTTTTCAATGACTTTAAAAACAATTTTCAGTATAAGAGTTAAAATAATTAGCTTGTTTATACGTGGATGATAAATTGTTAAGGAGATATGTTTTTAGCATTTTGCAATAAATGTTAAATGGATGCTAAAATTCAGACGGGATGAAAAAAATATATTTGCTGCCAATTTATATAATCCTCTTTTTAAATAGATTCGTTGTAGCGAGTTATTCATGAGGTGATCACTTGTTCTGACCAACGCTTGCTCGCACCTAATCTGTCCCAACAGTTATATGAAAAACTTGCTATAGTTAATATTTTTTTAATAAATAGAGTGCGTTGGTCAGAAACAGTGAACACCCCATGAATAACTCTCTGCAACGAATCTATTTAAAAGGAGGATTATATATATTTTTTTCACTTGGGCGTGCCCAATGCTGCTTAACTTCAGTAGTTCGCTACAGTAACGAAACGCTAATGCACGGTTTATATATTTGAATGCACACTACAAATAAAATGTTGCTCAATCTGTGTATTTATTTAATGCTTATTTCTTATTATTGTAATGCATATACAATTAGTTTTATGTAAACAGATTATTTATTTAAATGCTAAATCTCTCAAAATAATTCCCTGTTAAATAGCACCTTTTAAATATGTATAACATTAACAGGATGCTTTTAACAATTTTCACATTTGTCCAGATATTTTGCCCATTATATTGAGGTTCTACTGTACCTTGACAATTATTTAAATTACATAAATGATCCACATTTTTTAGTAAAAACATTCCTATTTTATCTTATATGTATTTATTTAATTGAACTCTTGTGATTGATGAAGCTCTAAAAGTCCCATCAAATTGTCATAGCAGTCACTTTTACTTGATTGTTAAATGAAACCATATAAACTATTTGTTATTATTATTTTGGGAATCGATAACTTACGATTTTCCTTTTCAGCATCTAAACACGAATCTGCGCTCTCCATCGCTAAGCGACTGGTGCAAAAGGAGGGAATAGCTGGATTATATCGCGGAACCGGTGCAACTGGAGCTCGTGACATTTCGTTCAGTGTCGTTTATTTCCCACTCTTTGCTACACTAAACGCTTTGGGACCCCGGTCCAGTCCCGGATCTGACGAAGCCGTATTTTGGTGGTCGTTCTTATCTGGTTGTGCGGCTGGATCTTCCGCAGCTCTCGCCGTTAATCCACTAGACGTTATCAAAACGAGACTTCAAGATTTGAAGCGAGCGCAGACCAACCCTTACAAAGGATTCGGAGATTGTGTCATGTAAGATTTAATACAATATTCATAAATATAAATGGACTTTGTAATAATTTATGTTTTGTGTAGTAAAACTATGAAAGAAGAAGGTCCACGAGCGTTTTTCAAAGGCGGAGCTTGTCGAATGATGGTGATAGCGCCTCTGTTCGGTATCGCCCAAACTGTGTATTTCTTGGGCGTAGCAGAAGCTTTGCTATCAGGTAAATATTAAACTGATATATAAATTCAACCAAAATGTCATATTATTTATTTATTTATTATTTCAGCTCTCGGAGTAGGCTCTAAATAAGTAAATACTGAGTAACTACCATACTACTTGTGTTCCAGATACGCATACACTAACTGTCCAGCAAGATTAGTAAATTGCAGATTTTTTTAAATCATCCATTATGAAGCTGTAGCTATTTTTGGTAATAATTATAGACGAATTTATTTAATCATTAATGACAATGATGCAATATTGTCTTTCAGAATGAATGAGGTCTTCGATAAAAATATTAACGTTTAGGTTATCTTATATAAGTCATACATACGCTTTGTTTTCTGGAATAAGTGCTCGTTTTAATATAATTTTTTATTAAGTAATTTATGATAGAGTTACTTAAATTTATATATTAGTCTTCAAAAATATTTATTTTACTGTAATATTATGACTCTATAAGATTGATATTATTATTTGTAAATTATCAGCTTCAAATGTTATTTTATTACACTTGACTGTGTATATATTATTAATTTTCAATTTAATAAGGTGCTACCTCAGTGTATACATTTTTATTAAATATGTATGTATGTCAAGTATTTGAAACAAAAAGCAAACTGAGTTTATTTTATACTACCTTTATTATTGTGCTTATGAAGTTTTCCTTTACAGACGTAGCTTTATTAAAGTTTTAATGAAATGTTTAAAACATTCATCGATAATTGAATTATCGTTAAAATCATCAAGACAATAAATATGGTAAGCTTTTATTAATATGTTATATGTATGTATGTAGGAATAGAATTTTGCGTTAAAACGATTGTGATAAACAATTTTATTGTTTAATGTGTTTCGTATTATTTAATGCTTAATATTTATAATGGGTAAATGATATTTATAATTGTCAATAAATTGTGTGTACCTATAACTTTATTTTGAAATTGTACAACAAATACACTATCATCCAAAATATATCAATTAGTAATGGAATAGTTAAGATATGGTCAATTAAATTTATTATACATCACAAATATCCTTAATTGTGTTTCTAATATTAAGTACATTGTTGTTATATTAATGTAATTTGTGTTAAATATTATAAATTGGTGTATCGCTGTGAATGTTTTGAAACAAATTACGTCAATACTGTTATAGGTTAGGCGTGTTAAAAGTATTAATTAATTAGTCGAAAAAATTGTAGAAAGAATTATTTTTTGTTTTTTTTCTTATACGCGTTTGTATGAATGTAAATATTTAAAGGCTTAAGATAGGTAATGAGGTGAATTTATATGCACTCGTATACCATTTATGTTATGGATGATTGAAAATGTATTGTTTTCATTATCTATTTTAATAAAATGTTGTAATATGTTTGTCGTGTATTCTTCTATTTTTTTCTTGATAAAACTTTTACTTAGAAATATTAGTACAGATGATTCAGAGGTCAACATAAAAATTCTAAAAATATTTTACAAATACCTATAGCATATGGTCTGCCCCGCTCTCTTCTCTTCATTGATATTTTTTTTACTTCAAAAGATAAGCATTTTAACCATGCACAGCTTATAAATATATATTACACATCTTAACCAGCACAATAGACTACTTTTATAGATCGGTGACTTATAGTTGAAGGACCTAGTTTATCCCATATGTTCCTACCCTAGTGTTTTTTATTTTTATCTTGTCTTGGAGATTGGAATTAGTGATTATTATATAAGTATAATTACGATTATGTTTTCTTAGGTTATCCTAATCTAACGGAGGAATATTGTGATAAATAATCTTCCATAGTGACATCTATTGATTGTAAGCTGTTATAATAATTTATAATCAATAAAATAAACGTCACTGATTCCAGTCTAGTGTCTCACTACTATCTTAGTAGTTGTTAACTCTTAATTTCATGATTTTTTTAACGTCAAAAAAATATATTAAAGGGTAAATATTACTCTATATAATAAGGAAAAAATATATTAAAAATCAAATGCGAACTATTTCAGTATTAACAGTATGTTTCAAATATGCCACATTATAAAAATAAGGAATTTATGAAGCCATATATAAATATCATTACGTGGTGTTGCAAATTTGCAACACCATGAATCGAAGGGTTAGCTATGTTAATACCATTGTAACGCATTGGGCTAATGCCCGTCATGTTGCAACAAAATATTTACAATAAATAAATGTTACAGCTGCCATGCTCATTACAACTATATTATGAAATTAATTAATGAAAAATTACGTACCGTTCAACACAACTTGATTTCTATTATTGTAGATAAAACACTAAATAAAAAAATAATATGACTAATATTATATATAAAATTATGACTCGGCTTAAAACCTATTTTTATTTTAATAACTATAGCAAAAGTAAAAAATATCACTAAAATAGTAATTTGTAAATAAAATACTGAGCAATTATTGTAGAAATTATTATATTAAAAACTCATCTCTATAATCCAAATCAGTAAACACTACTTTAAATCAATTTAATATATTCTGTTTATCATATAATGTTAGTGTTTGTGACTTATTGACTCTTCTGTTTATATCAGGGCATTGAACTGTTCTTTTTTTCGTTCCAGTTCAATTAAAAACATATAGTATATATATATTGGTTCGGTTCCGGTTTTCGTTCTGGAATAAATATCTGTTTTTACCGTTTTCGGTTCAGTTCCGAGTGATTATTTTTTTAGTGTTTTTATTTGTATTCAAAATTAATTTTCTAGCATATTTTAAAACATTTTATTTCTTCTATTGTTTATAAGCAAACTATAATATAATAATTGATACAATAATATAATTAATAATTATTTAAAGGAATAATAGTTAAAACTATAAGTACTTATATAATATATGATAACAATATAATTCATTCAACGAAACATGTAAACAAAGCAAATTCGTATATTCACAGTTTAAGTATACAGGATTCTTAGGTATATTTATTTATAATTTAAAAATATGAAAGTTTCCTCTAATTATTAATATATTGTCCAATGTATTTTCATTAAAATTATTTCGATTTTCTCGCAAAATAAACTTTAAGCCATTTCAACACTAACCTGTGTTGTTAAGGTCCTAAAACTACCATTGCAATTTTGTAGAAATGTGGATATGCATTTTTATTTTCCTCTGAAAATTCCAAAATATGTTTTTTTCTACTATCTAATCTTTATACGTGGCTAAAGTTATACAATATGAATTCAATGTCCACATCTGTAGAAGGAGAAATCTATGTCTCTCATTGCCAATTCTTCTTAAGAAATCCTCTAAATCGTCTACCTTTTCATCAAATGTTTCACTATATGATTGTGCTTGTTCATTCGTGATTGAAATTGCTTTCTTTAAAAATTATAATTTGTTCCAAATATTTTTCAAATGTTGCACAGCTTACATTTTTTGTGACTGATTTGGTGAAATAATCGATTTTTTTCCAGTTTTCGTTCCGACAAATATAACGTTTTTTTCTGGTTTTGGGTTCAATTCCGATTCGAAGGCCTGGTTTATACACGAAAAATAATAAGTCATATTTTTATGCTGATGTATATTGTATTTAACATAATATTGTGCCAGTACAGTCACATTACATGTAATAGGGGAACATTCACATATTAAGAAACTGAAATTGTTAGATTCTATTATATCAACATTGTGATTATATGGTTAACAGTGCCGGTCGGTGAAATACTTTCCCTCTCTATCGCTCGTGTGTTATTAACTAGAGTGAAAGAGATGGAGAGGCATGCAGTGCATGCCTCCTCATCTCTTTCACTCTAGTTACTAATCCGCGAGCGATCGAGAGGGAAAGTATTTCACCGACCAGCACTGATGGTTAATAACATAATTTTAAATGGTTTTAATTTTTTTCAACATCGATGTATAATATTTTGTATATTAATAACACTAGTCTGTCTTCTTGACATATATTAATATTGGAATATATAATTAACATAATTATATAAGTAAGATAATTATAGTATATTTATTTTCTTATAATATAAATGGAGCTTGGCCCCAAAAAACAATTAACAAGAAGCTAATACATCTCCTGGATTTTATTCTGTAACATTTACCTATATCAAAGAATTAAACTTTGAGAAATTAATTATTTTGGCACATATATTTGAGATATAGCTTCTTATATCTGCTTTTACCCTGTTTATAGAAATCTTTGGTTGGTATCATTCAAGTTGGATGTTATATCGTTCCAATTTTGGACAACGGTGATGACTTCATTTCTGTAATTGATGTTATTGAAGAGCACAAACGTTGGCTTTTCTCTAAAACGCAACACGGTATTCAGAGCTGCTTTCAGAGACAAAATACCCTCGGATCCCTCAACGACACCGGTGGACCATAGCAATTCGTGAGAATCAGCCCAGGATGATAAAGAATCCCAATTTTTCCAAGTATTACCAAAATACTCCCCATTACTATGACAACATGTGAAAAATCCGTCAAACTTAGACTTTTTAATATGTAAATTATCTTCCTCGTCACGGACTTGTCCTAAGAATATCGCGTCGTTTTCAGTGTCTCTTATGGAAGATTTGCTATTCGGAGAGAGTAGATTATACCATTTATCGTGCTGAATGTTAAACGACCCCAAAATATAAATTATAGGCAGTTCAATAGAAGAGTTATCTTTCTTGTATTTATACAATCCTGGATGTCTTCCATAAGTCTTAAGGAAGTGGTGTATTTCTTTCTTAAAACTGACGACGTTCCTCTTGTAATAATTCCTCAAAATAATCGACAGTTTCAAACCGTACTTTGGTACTAGATCAAACAAACGCTTTAAGACACTGCGACTCGATTCTTGATGTTCGGTGATTGCATAAAAGGGGTATTCTAAGACAATCACACCGCATCCCATATTGCGGGCCGCTTCGATATTTTGCATGAAAACAATTTCGTCTGTCTTCTGATTGTCGTTTGCAGAATGAACTGTCTTTGTATCGTCAAGCATCTTATTGTAACGATTCACGTACATCATATGATGATGGTCGTTTAAGTATATCTCTTTGTTGATCCGTTCGAAGTTGTCTTTGGGCAACTTTTCAGCCATGCGGCGTATCTTGTTTGCCATGATCTTGGCGTGTACTTTTTGGGCGTCGTACTTTTCGATGATGAACGCGTTCTCCGATTTTAGTTCGCACTCCATCTGCACATCGATGGGCATGGGGGTGGTTAGCAATTCGTTGTTATCTGGTTGTATTTTTTTAACGGTAGCGAAGAACGTGGTGCTCTGAAGACAGTAAAGCAACACGAATCCCAGTATGGTGATGACGAATCCCATAGAGAGAAGTGATTCAATATGGTTTCCGGGCGGGCGTTTGATTTTTCTCACCGTGATCAACACATCTGCCACTAGTAGCGTCATTATCTGAAGAAAAGTAATATATAATAAAGAGATTAATCAAAATAAATATTATTGGTATGTATTTTATTTCAATATGGTACAAATTGAATCTTATAAAATATTTTGTTATTAGTTATCTTTGTAAAATAGCAATAAAAAACTTGTAAAATTGGTATTTAGTCATAGTTAACCAATGAAATGCTCTTTATAGTATTTGCTCTATGAACGTCTATACACTTCCCATCATCCAGTTCGTCAATTATATTTAATAAAACTAGCAATATGAGTTAATTATAGATTCACTGAAATCTTACAAAGAAAGGTACTATTTTTAAATATAATAAAGTGTTACTTTTCACGAAATCTTAAAACGATAAAATACTGATTATTTTCCAATAGCTTTTACTATGATATATACGCGTTTACATCTAAAATAATTAAAATGAAAAAAATAATCTTGTACTGACCACAAGAATCAAATATATTTCGTGTGTGTATATTTAGAGAAATTAATATATTGAAAAGTTCCTCTGTGAAAACATTTACTAAAATTTAATATATTAATCGCTTATATTGATAATAAACCTACAATATAGACAAGCTCTTCTTTCCATAAAAGCTTAATATTGATTTAAACGACGATTATTTGTATTTAATATAAATATTTACGTGTTTCTTTTGAAAATAATCGCTGTATCTCTGCGTTTCCTTGATCTATGCTCAATTCAACAAGTCTTGCTTAGTGCACGATCAATAATGGCACCTTGTAAATGTATGCACATCATATAACTAAATGATGCACATAACTATTATTGTGCAGTGGGGCATTTTTCACCCCAGAAATCGTCAATACCGGAATATCCGGTGTTGCCATGTCAAATTGTATGTACGACGCTAAAAATTAATAGATTTTCATGTAATTTAGTGTATTCTTTATTATTTCACGGTATTATTATTTTTTCACATTACAGGAGAGGGGTTAACTTTGAAAAATTTCAAATTCTACCACAAACAAAAAAACCGCGATAAGTATGACTTTTTCTGAGAATGTGTATTTGATGGCCATAGAGATGGCCAGCTTTGCTTCCAAATTTAACTACACTCCATAATATGTTAATAAAAAGTTATATTCTACAATTCAATCCCACCTCTATTAATTTTTTTAGATTTATATTGTTATTCTATTCCGATAAATATTTCAGCATAATATTTGATACGGTGTATAATTATATCATACACCAGTTATACTTTCTACAATTAATATCTAAAAAAGCTTATTTAAATTATAGGTTGTTATTCATTAGGCAGCGCAGCGACCAAATTAAGATTTTTTTCTCTGTTAAAGTGTGGTGGATACTGCACCAGTAGTTAGTCCTTAATTCTACTTCAAGCTTGAGACCGATTTTCTCGAAGCCTTTTTTACCACTCAATTATTCAAGAGTTATTCAAAAACATCATGGACTTCTGAAATAGAGACCTCAAAAAAAATGTATGTAATGTATTGAAGAATTGTCTTGCAGAATTTTCGAACTTGCCTTTGAAGACAAGCTTGACCTCCATTTCATCCCTGAAGCCGAGTGTTATTACAGCTCTCAAAACTTACCTTTTAAAAAAATTCTCGTCAATACTTATTATTGATCAGCCACATTTTTTATTGACATATGTCCAGGGACGTCATTTCAGTTTTTTCCAGAGAGGCCAGTCAGTAGTAAATTTTTATTATTTCAATTTCATTAAGATTCGTAGTATTTCAATAATGCCATGCATTCTCTGGCCAAATTCAAGGGAGAACAAATGCCCCCACCTGCCTCTTCTAATGACGTCCCTCTTTAGAATCCACGTCAAAATCATTTCCACGCAGTGGAAACGCTCGGTTATATAGAGTTCATATTGTTGTACGATCGTTACCGAGCGTTCTCACTGCGACGACGCCGACACGATTTTATTGCTTTTGCCGTGAATTTTTGGCTTCTGAGAAGTGATTTGCGCACTTCTATTCACCAAAATTCGATTAGAATATACTTTGATCAGCCCTCTTATATCAAAAGTCCATAGTAATATTGCTAAGGATAGCTATCATATTTTTAAAACATAGTGTAATATCCAACTGCAGACAAACTATGGAGCAATATGCGAGATGCGACGTCTGTACTTCTTTTTCCGCTTTTTTTCTCCTGAGAAATGAATTGGTTTAGTTTGTATTTGGACTTGACCTGATAAAAGTTCTAGAACTATAATTTGATTTACAACTTTCAAACTCAAACCTAACCGAATAGTTTTATCCCTAACAAAACAAAGATAAAATCAAATTTATAATAAAAATCATTACAAAAGTCATAACATAATTCAGAAAAAAAAATTAAATTTGTAGTATGAATTTTAAAGGTAAATAGTAAAACCAGTCATTTTTATTGATTCGATAGTTTTAGTGTTAAACACAAGTGATGGGTAGAGAAATATTGTAGCATATGGTGAAAAAACGTACATATTTTACTACTGAAATTATCCAATAATAAAAGTAAAATTATTAAATGCTTTTTTGTACATAATAATAGGGTTTTAATCCAATCAAATTCGTAATCAATGATTTTCAATTTTTTTATTGAAAATTAACATAAACTAATGACATAGATACATTTTATTATAAATCATTTTGATATAAAGACAGAGAAATACACTTAAGATAATAATAATAAAAGAAAAAAGTATTCGATACTGACCGTACTAAATTCAAATAAGATATTGTTTACCACAACCCAATTTTTATATCATATTTAACATGAATCTAAAATAAGTTATTCATATTAAGAAAAAAAACTAATACACAATCATATATCACCTCTTAGGGTTTTTTTTTGGTAGGTATTACAATTTTTATGCGCAATTATTATTTTAAATATTATTATGCTCATAAAACAGATGTGAATATATAGATACAACGTTACAAGCTCATAATAATTACTATAAAAGATAGTGGCGAGATGGGGCAGTGATATATTTGAGTTAACAAATCATACTTCAAATATGTACACGTATCTTTGGTCACGCATCTAACTTTATTTTATAAATGATTCTCGCGTGTTTTTAAGTTATAATTATTTATAGGCACTTTCAATAAAGAAATAAATATTAAGAAAATAACCGACAATGAAGGAAATTTACAATAAGTATGAGTAAATAACCAATATGATTATTTAATGGTTTAATAATTCAACGTTTTATTTACAGATATTATATTTACATAAATCCGTTAAATTGTTCGATATTGAACTGTAAAAAAACGATAATTTCTTGTGAACTTTTGGCTTTCACATAGGCTCAAAATCACAATATTGGTAAAAATAAGAACTAACTAATTGTTGCAGGACTTGGCGCTTTATGCAGAATAGCGAAAATTTGTTCTGGAACTAAATAACTCTCGCCTTAAAATTACACAACAAAATAATGGTTACATACATAGCACAAAATTTAAACAATAATCATCTCTATATTATACATAGATTTAAAAAATCTTCACATCGGATTTTAAAATACAACCCAGAGAATCAAATTAAAAAAGATTTTTTTTTTTTTTAAAACAATTTCTGACCCATTTTAAAAATTAAGTATGAGGAATGAAAGATTAACAATATTTTTTTCGATAAAATTCCTAATAAAAATCAACACAACTTGCAATTTAAATTTTAATAGTTCTACACAAATAATAAATTTATTATTTTCAGTACAATTATGTTAAAAAAATACATATGACTAAGTAAATCACACTATCTGGCTTTCAACGAATAGTATATATTTTATCATATTATTAGTATACGTAACATTCACCACTCGGCATCGCCATTTGCTTTTTGAAATATAAAATCCTTTCCGGATAAGTTCATTATTCCGTCTTTCAAATAAAACTTCCATTTGTTCCGGCTTCGGGTTATCTGTAAAGTGAAAATCGCAATTTATAACTAACAATCTGAACGAGCAAGTAAACAGTATCATGTGTTAAAATATTGTTTTATATTAAGGCCTATTACGCACTATCGACTAGTCGCCGGGCAACTGTACTTTATGTGGTTTTAAATGGGTGCTTACGCACGCAGTCGTCGAGTCGCCCAAGCGTCTAGTGCGCCATTGCGCAGCGGCAATGCACAGACAACTTGCTAGTTGCCGCAACCGATAAAAGCATGGGTTTAGATGAGCGCTTTCACACGAGGAGCGACTTATATATCATTCACACAAAATGACTTCGACACAGAAAAGCCCATCGTAGAACTTGAATACCGAATTGTTTACAATAATTTTATATGAATATTAATAACGAAAATGAATTTATTATGAAATAATATGTGTAATTATATTATATTATTTCTTGCTTCTTGATTTACATTAATTTTAATAACAGAATACAGATACATTTATAATTGCATTAAAATAAGTACTTAAAAATGAATTACAGCGGCGGCTAAAAAATATTGATTTTTACTGTGCTTGTCTGTGAGCATGGGATAATTTTAATATATGAATTTGCTTATCGTAAGAATACATAAAAAGATTTAACAATCCTAATACCATTATTGACAGCAAAAACGTGTTTCTACTGAGTCAAAGGATTAAAAGAAACTATGAAGTGCCGACCATTTTCAACTCTCACAGATTGTAAACTTGAAACCTTCATAAACCATTGTACATACAAAAATTGCTCTATTCATATTTGTAGATGCCAAAACGAAATAGGTCATAAATCATAGATTGTGAAATAATACTTTCAGACTGTTATGTATGTCCCTTTTCGATGCACCGCTCTCACTACTTACTTAATCCCTAAATGTACTACTCAAGTCAAGTCGCTCGGCTTAGCTGCCTAGCTTAGTTGCCTATGTTTTCGAATCGGCGGCAGCTAGTTGACAGTGTGTAATAGGCCTAAACCGTATATGGAAGACAACTAAAGAAAATATCTCCCATTATCCATTGTAAATTTTAAAAATGCTCTAGAAATCGATGGAAATTACCAACCCAAAACATTATAAAACGTATATTTTATTAAAAATTAATATCATCTGCCAGTGATCATTATTTAGCAAAGACTCACCTTATCATATTGGCATACTACTACGTTATCAGTGTCAAACAAATCAGTGGGATCTTCTTCGGAAACGTCATCTCCGGAATTCAAAGGCTCTTCTTCCGCACCTCCCTCTTCTCCATCTTCAGCATCCTCGTCATCGACACCGGCGTCGCTGCCCAAAGCCGAACCGGCGCCATCTGCATCATCGTCAGATGCTCCAGCACCACCAGTTTCAGAGTCGTCGTCGGAAGAGTCATAACCGCCGCCGTCTAATTGTGATTTGGCTACACTCGTCGTAGGGGTGGTAGCTGAATAAATAATATAACGGTACATGTTATAGACTTGTGGTTAAATTTATACAATAATGTGTTCTTACTGAAACTAGACTGCTGTCCGAGGAGAGCTGCATTGATATGCTGTTGTAATAACGTAGCCGCTAGATTTTGCGGTAAATTCATGGTAGCAGTTATAATCGGGCCAGTTAATATCTGAAAAACATTAATTTTGAGTTATAATAACACTTTACCGATCGCCAACACATGTAATTTCATCATCTCTTGATTAACTTTTTTATGCATATGTGCATTATTAGAAAAACATTATCTAAAAATGGCATTCAAATTTGCGCACTATAGTAAAATATACATAAATTTATATAAAAAAAACCCATAAATTTGTCTTTATTTAAAAAAAAATGGCCAGTGTTTCAAATAATTTACTTTATAACTTCCTATTGCGACACAAAATAAAAGGATTATTAAAATAATATGAAAAGATGAGGGTAACTTAGAACTGAAAAATAATAGTGTTTAACCATTTTTTGATTTTTGAAATTAATCATCGTTTAAAACGAAATACATTTGGATTAACCCAATGCGTCACCTCGAGATAATAAACCCTTACTAGTAGATATTGTTAACTGATCTTTGAATCTGAGACATTCACTTTGCATACTAATCACAAAAGAGGTAACTGATTTTTTGTGGTTTTGGATTCTATAAATACCACATTTTCATTAAAGAATCGTCTTATAAATTGTTGTAAGTACACATATAAATAACACCTTCGTGCTTACTAGAGCAGTTCTTTTACTGTATAGCAGCAACAAGTTTTTACTGATAGCATAATTTTAATGATAAAAATGTGATTATGTGAAGCGAGTGTTTATAATTACATACTTGGTGTAATTGATTGTTATGAAGAGCCGCCGCTGGAATATGTAGAGTAAATACTCTTTGTGTTGATCCAGGAACTCCAGTTTGAGCGGGTAACGTTAGCTAAAACACGAAAACAATAATTAACTGTTGTTTAACACCGATGAAATTTTATTCGACCATACCTGTACAGGAACTTTACTGTGCGGATCGAGGTTCGCTATGTTAGTATTTTGCGGTGTACTATTCGAACTACCCTGCGTCTGATTAGGCACACTATTTGTATTATTGGCTTGCTGGTTCAACACAGTCTGATTTGACGAGCTTTGTTCAAAGCCACTATTTTTTTTAATAGCACCTGAAGTACAAACGAAATAATGAACAATTTGCGGGGCAAGTATATTAAATATTGTTAGTAAATGAAAGCTGTACGGGAGTTTGTCGCACCGTTCGCTTTCAAATTATTGGCGACTATCGGCGGCGGATGGTGTTCAGGCGGATCCGGCGTTTGCTCGACAGCTTTACTCGCCAGCAATTTGGTCTCCCAGAGCTGTTTTAGCTCTTGCAGAACCTGCTCGTCGACGCCGTCATCCAGGAAAGTTTCCCGTATGCCGGCGATAACATCTTCCATCACCATGGTGTAGAGACGGAGCTGAGGAAGAATATTACATTTTTATACAATCTAGATTGTAGATATACATCCACAATAAAAGCATGCACTACACACTGTATTCAAAAATAATATTATTATAAAAAATAATACAAAAATAAAAACTAATTTTGACACTCCTTTACTGAAAATTTTTCGCTAGAAACCGCTTACAATAGCGGTTTACTATGAAAAGAGAAGTGAGTGCGATTTTAAAGGCAATTATTTTAAGAGTTACGTGCATTTAAATAAATACTCTGTTCCATACAACAAACTGTTTGAGCATTTATGTAAGGTAAATACTCAGATTTTTTCTTTGGAGAAGGATCCGTTGTGTTGAGTTATTTATAAGGTGTTTACTGTCCAACAGTAATGCACAAACAATTCGTTTTACAGAACAATTATTTTATATATTGATTTCATTTAAATTGTCCGCAAGAGAAATTACTGCTGAAATTCATTGCCAGCTTGGTTCTATTTATGGTAATGCTGTTATAAACATGTAAAACGGTGTCTTGCATTGTAAGTAGAAGAAGTGACGATTATGGTGAAGAAAATAGTGGAAGGCCATGCGTTGTCACAGATGAACTTGTTAAAAATATTGAAGAAATATCTTTGTCGCACACAAAGAACTAAGCACACTTTATGAAATGTTTGCCGAAAGATTATGCTATCGGAAGTTCTGCTAATATTAGTTGCTGAAAGAGAGCAAGTGCAAGACTTCTATGATACATTGAGGTCCATCATAAAGACGTAAATCAATCTTAAAATAAAATGCTTTAGAAATATTTTTATTGTATCATTACTTTCAAAATTTTCATTTTACCTAAAATATTTCGCATACAGCATATTTCAAATTTTTTTTAAGTGTCAGTTCAAAATTTGACTCAATATTTTATTTTATTTCAAAATTGATTCTAGACAATAATGTTAATTTTCCTGAATCAATGCGCCTCTCAATGCAACTATTGTCTCAATCTATTGGTACCTTATTTCATAATTTGTTTTTTTATTATTATTTTATTGATTTATTTTTTCCAAGTATTGGTATCCTTTGTTTCCATTGTGAATTGAGGGCACTCAAATATATACATTACAAAATGCTTCACTACTACTATTATATTGTTTTAAACATTTCCTAATTTACAATTGTAATAATAATTGAATACTTATCAGTAGAACTTTATTTGAATTAAAAGATAAAAACGCCAATCTCTTTAAACAACTTCTTTAATACTTTCCGCTACTACTACGGGTACGAGTAATGATAATCTGTTAAAAATGGCAAATGCAATAATTACATAATTAAACTGTATATTCTAGACGTCTTCAAATGAGATCATGGTGATAAGTAAAACTAAAAAAGTTGCCACTACTGATTTCTAGATCTACAATTTCGCATAATATAAAATGTTTATCTTTTAATAATGAAATATAATACAATTGATTGATTGATTCTCTGAAAATTGATGAAGTAATAACATATTAAACAATCCTTCAAAAACCTTCACATTTTTTAGGGATAAACTTTCTTTGAGAATAATTACACAATGGGTAAAATAATTTACAGTCAATGCAATATGAGAAAATAATTATTTTCTTAGGCTTAAACATAAGAGTTAATTTCATTTGAGAGATGACAAATAAGAAAGAATTACACTACAGTAAACTCTTAAAATGCAGAATCATTCGTAAAAATTGAATGGACGCTCATTATAAGAGTAATATTTTTGCCCAAAATGTGAATTAATATTATTAGTCAGTCTTTCTATTAATACAATTTCTATATTTTAAGGGTAATCAAAAAGCCACATAAAATAACATGCAAATAAAAACAAAGATTAATTACAGTGCTGTCTTGATTCATGGTGAAGTGTTAACGGTTAAACGGGGATCGCTGCCGTCCTCTCGACTATCTTATCATTTTTACAGGCAACTATAAAATGCGGAAAACGAAACACTTAACCTCATAATTTTAATGAAGTCGAATAATCAACATTTTAATTATTTAAGAAAAAATATTTTATAGTTTAAAAATGTATCTTTTTTTAAATTTTATCTAAATGACATTATAGCTTTAAAAAATTAAATAATTGAAATAAAAATTGTCAGTTAGTGAACTACTACTTATATATTATTGAAATATACATATTAGGAAAAAATATATATTTAAATCTAAAACGATTAATTTGAACTTATAATTGAAACGTTCGAACGTGTATGGGCGACCGGACTCCCAGAACATGAGGAAAATCGTCTAAAAACGCATATGTCACTGTGAATAATTAGTCGAAAGTGGTCGCGGGATGATGCGGAGCATTAATAGGAAGGCGTAGTAGCCGAGGCATCGATTCAGTTTTGTCCAAATTTCTACTCACGACGGTGGCCTGGCTGAGCGCCATGACAGTTCTGGACTCTACGACCGCGCTTATATACTGTAGCCGTCCGCCGGACACGCGCCCCGGTAGCCCGCTGAGTGCGATGCCTTTTCGCCGTCCCGACTGCGTTGCGAAAACAGCAACACGCAAAATATCTTTTCAAGGTTGACTCTACGAAAATATCGTATTTTTGCAAAATAAATCTTCAAATAAACATTATATTAAGTTTAAATCGTATTCAATGTAAAAAAGATTTAATAGTAAGTATATATGCGATTGCTTTGTGATTATGATTTTTTATCTGCTACACATTTTTTTCAACAAGCATGAGAAATATTTTACCTAAATACTTAAGTTAATCATATAACATCATAATAGTATTCAATTATCGATCTCTATTCTATACTAATACTCCATTTACTATAGAGAAGGCAAAGCTTTTTTACGATTCGTAAATATAATCAATTGTTAAATTCTGATTTATTTCAATATTCCACCTCTCAAAATATTTGTTTAAGTTTTAAAAAATCTGCTTAATCATTCGTAAATATGGCTGTGTCGCTAATGCGTTTTTATATATACCTGCTCAGCAAATGATCGCTTTAAAAATTATTTTAAATGTGACTTTAATTAAATATTTGTAATTTAAACATCGCACTTAACATTTGACAAATTTCACCATCGGGCAAAATATATGAAAATTGAATGAGGTTGACTAAGAGGGCGTTAGACACTTCTGAAGTGTCTAACGTAAGCTTTTTCCCTTTCGCTCGCTCGTGTGCAGTGGCTTAGTGCTAAAAAAAGTGACATAGCGCTGAACTTACACCCCCCTCTCCTTTTTTCGTGTATATTTTTAAATTAGCCAATATTGATATTTCAAAACATTTATATTTTTTTAAATGATTTTTTTATAAAAATAAAAAAACTTATTTTAAGATTTCAGTCATGTATTATAGAATTTTCTTAATATTATACAAGTAAAAAACTACCTATAAAAATGGACTAACTAGTTATTTTTATTATTCTTTCATATTACACGTGCACAGAAAGTGAACAATTATTCCTCTAGTTTAAAAAATTAATTGATTTTGTTATAGAATTGGTATAGAAAAAAATGCCGTAAAGTGCCAGCCCCACTACATCAGTGCTCGTGTGTTAAGTGACGATGTAGGTAAGTGAGAATATCTCAGCTTCCGAGACTGAACAAAATCATACCTCGGTTTCGCGAAAAACATAATTTGTCAATATTTACTGCAAAACCAAACTTTAAATAGTCGTATTTGTAGTATATATAAAAATGTTCACAAGCGAAAAAAATTTAAATTACAAGATATATTTTTAACAATTGGTCGATTAATATGTTGTTATGGGCAGCAATTTAAGACGCGAACTCTGACGCCGGCACTACCGCGATTGTCAAACTACTTTTGATAACCGCATCAAAAGTAAAGATTCTTTTATTATATTACTTTCGAGAGCGAATTACTTATCTAACTGTAATTCGTTTCGATACAACTTGTATATTATGACTCAAATTATCTCATTGTTTATTCATGTCTTAAGAGTTGCTATTCTTCTCAAGCTGATATTTTTAACAATATTTTTCTTTTAGATGTTTTCACAGTTCGTCACTCCCGAGAAAGATAGATTTTTTCCTCTTGCAAAAATATGTCGACTTTGCGCCGATACAAATGGTCCGTTTATGAACATATTTGACGAGTTCGTACAGTTGGACAGTAAAATCAATGAGCTACTTCCGATTATGGTATTATCTCTAATAAATACAACTATATTTACTATCATTCATAATAATAATAATGTATTTTTTTTAGGTGAACGAAACTGATGATTTTCCGCACAAACTGTGCTATATTTGCTCTGCCAAACTTCAAGATTTTCAAAATTTCGTCAAAAAATGTATGGAAACGCAAGATAAATTCCATAAATCGATCGGAAAAACTCCTCCCAAAGCTAAAGAGATCATTAAAATAAAAGAAAGTCGCGAATCTGAGAGAGCGAAGAAAGTTGTTCCCGCTTCTGTCGAACCAACGGAACAAATTCCCACCATCAAACTATTTAAAGATCAAAACGATTGGTATATACGCAACCATAATTTAAAAGAACTCAGTGTTGTTTTAACTCGACTGGAAGACGAAGACCCCGAAGAAATCAGAAGACGAATCGATGAACAAATGAGAGCATCGATTAAACCATTTTATAGCATTATTAATGTGACTGGTTTCGGAACGATATACACTTGCAATTATTGTAACGAAGTATTTACACAAGACACTATCTATACCCATAAATGTAAAATGAGAAACAATATGACAATGATTGAATCGCTAAAAATCGAAAAAGAAGCAATGTGTAATGGAAATCAATTGAAAACTAAAAAACGCAAGAATACTGTTCTTCGAGAAACTACTAACTTTGACGAATCATCTAGTGATAGCTCCGAACCTCTTAATAAAATGCTTAAAATAATTGATAATGCACATCCATATACCACTGTAAAAGATGTTAAGACGCATATAGCAAGAATGACTAAAAATTTGGTTAAATACTTTGTAATTACTGGAAAAGGTTATTAAAACATGTATTTATTAGTATATTTTGTCCTTACTTATACACAGTAATAATTAATATGAATGTTTTGTTTTCTTTTTTATTTATATTAACTAATTTCTATTATATTATATAATTGTAGGATATTTAAAATTATTTTTCTTTTCTCCTTTTTGTTATTTTCTAATGTTAACGGTCAATCTTATTATCTTCCATGTTTGTTATTGTAATTTTAGTGTAATTTGTTATTAATACATGAAAATAGATTATACATTTTCTAAATTCTTATTATTTTTGTTACATACCTAAATATTATCACTTAAATTCAATGTGATGCAAACCAGTACCTCATTTAGTAATAACTGTTTGCATAAGCTTTTAGAAATGGTTACTTACTGATACTAACCCTTTTATTAAACAGAATATTTGATATTTCGCAAAGTGAACTTGTTATAATTTGGCATTGGGCGCCTTCGAAAAACCTGGAAGCACCAAAGGAGCTGAGAGTAAAAAAAGTTTGGTAACAACTAGGGATACACTCTTAGATTAATCAGAGTATACACACTAGGGGCTTTTATAGGGAAATAATCTGTACATTTATATACTTATAGTATCGAGGTAATACCTTTTGAGGTTATATTGAAAATAAATAAATAATAGAATTTCCGTGACGACTGTGTTAAACATTGAGGTAACGTATTTAGTGAACAATCTTTGATGCTTTACCAAAATTGATATTCTTAATGAAAGATAATAAACAATAAAGTTAAAGTTAAAATTGTTATATCCCTATTATACTAGTTAAAAACTACACACTATCATCAAAACCCTGAACATAACCTTCTGTGAAAACATACTTCGTGCTATTATGACACTATTCAAATTGAATAAAATATTCTACTAAGACTCCAAAGGAAATTCAGATAAATTGAAATATATTATTTCATGTTTTTCTTTCAATTGTAAAAAATTAACTTCAAAAACTAAATTATATAAAAGATTTTATGAACATTTCAGGACCAATGATAAAACTATTAAGAAAAGATCAAGAGTTTAATTGGAATTCAGAGCAAAAAAATGCATCATTGTTGCAACATCCTGATTTTACTTAATAGTTTATTAACACATTGCATTCTGGGCATTATTCCTAAAAATGCACCCGTGCAATGCTGGGCTTATTTGCAAAAATTAACACTTAAACTTATTTTTTAAACCATTAGAACTTATTAATTAGTAAACGTTTTAACGTCAAATTAAAAATACATTTTTGTAATGATTGTTTTTTATATATTCACACTGATTAAAACAGTAAATGTCAAACTGTGGATCGCGTATAAATAAAATAAAAAATAAATTTATGTTTCGAATCGCCAAATATACATATTTTAAAAAGAAAAATGATACAAATTATGATAAAATACTTTTACTTATTTTTAAATCAACAAATATTAAACTTTGTAACCTCTACAATAATTTCTTTAATTTTAACATTTAGCGATTTAAATAAAAATAATAATAAAAGATTTAAATCTGAAAATTTTTGTTTGAAAGACAACCCTTGAATAGAACACCAAAAATCATCGATGATGACTGCATATTGGGAAGGCGTGTGGGTTCCACAGGCACTAAGCGACGATTCTCATATTGCGAGAAAAAATTAATGTTCTCGGATGGCAAACTGTTGCTCACCCTCCATATTCTCCCAATATATCAAATTACATAATTTAGATGGTAAAAAATTTAATAGTGTTAGTGAACATTGTGCATATTTCAAACAAAATGTCAACAGCTGGGTGCTGTGCGACTATCACCGCATATATTGACCAGTGTTAAAAATGATTTAAATACATTTTTATTTTCTTGGTACTCGATTCACAGTTTTAGGTTAAGAGATTTAATTATTACGAATATATATGTGGAATATATTCATAGAAAAAAATCTGTGAACACTGCCTTGAAACGGCTTTTTTTTGTACCGGGTTTTGAACCTCTGAAATTTTGGATATCGATTTTTTCAATTATTTCAGTTAATAAATATTAATAACATCTTTGGCTAGAGCACTAAATGAGTACGCTACGGTAAATATGCAGCTTAACATGTGATTTTATATGAAATTGAAATGACGAAAAGCACAAATTTGTGCACACGGTATTAAATGTGTAAAATACAGTTGCAATTAAATTTGCTATTAAATCTCTTTTAGATCGAGATAGGAAAATTTTTACCTTATACTATCGAGAAAAGAATTTCTATTACTTTAAGTATTGAAAACAAACTATTTTAATATAGCTCAAGAAATATCAGTGTTCAAAATCATCAAGTATTTTAAATTAATCTTTATGTATATGTACATATGTATATGCGGTATTGGAATGTTTAAAATAAAATAACACTAGTAAAATAAAATACATTTATTTCTAATATATCAGCTCTAATTAATTAATAGTAACATTAATTAAAAAATAATCAACAACTATTGTATATGTTTTCATAGAAAAAATACACCAAGAATGGAATTAAAAACCAGGATTCCAATCCGTTGTGCGTTTAACGTCTACCATTTTATAACATGTTACAATATCTCCGGGCACAAATTCCACGGATCCGTTGCCGAATTTAAGTCCACATTCCACATCCTTTTTGATACTCTTTACTTCATCTTTCATATGCCTCATTGACTCCAATTTTCCTATTTTAAAAATAACAATTTAATTATTATACAATGTATATTTATTTATATTTATTATCATACCCTCTGGTTAAATCGAAATAATTCACATTCCACCATCAGAAAAAAAGTACATGATATCGCACAATGCGTTACCGTATACCCTCTGCAAAGTTTATGACTAAAGTGCTGCTTATAACTCACCTTCAAAAACAACTTCCTGTCCTCTCATAACTCTGAACAAAGCATCTTTTTGCAAAACTCCTCTCGTACAACGGCAACCGGCAATGTTAACTGTTTTACGTTTCTCATCAACTTCAAAATTTTGCAAAAGGTTAGCCTCTCCTAAAAAATAATTGTCATTTATCAATAAATAATATAATTCTCAGTTTCACTGTCAAATGAAACACTACATTGATATAACATTTTTGCAGAATGACTGCTGCGAATTTATAGTTTAATCTAATTTTTGGGTTAAACTAGAAAATCAGTAAGGTAAATTATAACAATACAGTACATATTTATTAAAGGACTTTCTAAAAGCATATTTTTCACTATTTTGTCTTTGATAATTATTTTTTAGGAATGTAATTGCAATGATTATTTAACAACAAGCAAATTAAACTTGTGTGATATAAATTATGTTTAAGAAATGCCAGTTGCAGCATGCTCATTTATTTAATTGACAAAGAATTCTACCTTGAATTCTTTAAGTTTACCTCAGCCAAAACTAATGATAAACTTCATTAGTCCTACTAAGAATTAATGGTTCTGGTGAATTTGAATTTGCCAAAACTATAATGAAATGCAGTTCAATGTGTAGGTATTGAAACGTGTATGATTAAAGCTACATTTTTGAAATGCTCGTTTTACTTATAGACAATAAATAAGTCATAAGGACAGTCAACAAAAAACATTATGTACAGACAAGTGTAAAGGATAGAATATAATCAGAAACAAAACTAAAAGCTTACTCCAATTTTAATTACAAACGTATCATCTATTACCTAGAAATTGCTCTTCTTGGTGCGTCGGTATCCGATTATTGATTTCAGATTTCAGATCGTCAATCATGCTGTAAATAACCTTAAACTTTTTTATTGCAATTTTCTTCTTCTTTACTATGGTGGCTATTTGAGGGAGAATCGAAACATTGAAGGCATAAATTTCAGCTTGAAACGATTCCGCCATCTCCAGATCATTTTCAGATACGTCGCCTATTCCGTAATGAACGATATCTAGTTTGCATTGATTGTGACTGTCATATGTTTCCAAAACATCTAAAATAGCTTCCACTGATCCGGCGACGTCACCTATTTAACATATAAATGAGATACATTTTATGTTGTACATTGTTGCAAATATAACTAACAAAGTAAATGTTAATCTTAATTAATTTTTAATTTAACAGACTGTGATGCTCACAAAGACTATCCACAATTATTTTTGTAGACTCGCTCTTTAAATAAATTAGATTACCTTTAATCACGATACTGAAAATGGGATGGTTTGATTCGATTATCATCTTTTTTCTGGGACCTACTGGTCTCATTCTATAGTAGCCGAGCAATCTTTTCTTTTCTAATAATTTTTCATAAATTGCTCGGTGCTCGGCATCTTTGGCGGCAATGATTTCAGCGTCTAGTAGTTGTTTTTCGTGTGTTTTATTCTTCAACCGCCAGTCTATAACTTGATGTGCCGTTTTCTAAAAATATTTTTAGGAATAGTATTCTCTGAGGGTACTATTTTAAAATGAATAACTAACCTCAGACGGGACTTCTAATATTTCATCGCCAGCAGCAGGGAGTTCTCTCCATCCGAGTACTTGAACGGGCATAGACGGAGCAGCTTCAGTTATTGCAACTCCATCGCAGGAAAACATCACACGTGTTCTTGCCCACCCTGTTCCGGCAACCAAAATACATCCTCGTCTCAAAGTACCCCTTTTTACAATGATAGTAGCTAATCTCCTAATGAAAAAAATACATGAAAAATTGTACGCAATTTATATAGAATGAGTTGAAAATACCCTCTTTTAGGATCGGTTTGAGTTTCCACCACCACACCTTCGACCAAACCAGTATTATCAGCTTTTAACTCCATTATTTGCGACTGCAAAACGATCGCTTCGACCAGAGTTTCAAGATTCGTTCCTTTCAAAGCCGACACCGGAACTGCTTGCACATCGCCTCCCAGATCTTCAACAACAATACCTTGCTGACACAACATCTCTTTGGTTCTTTTCTAAAAAAAATTGTTGATACATTTTACTTTAATAGAGCAAACATAAAATTTAGGATTAGATTATTATCAGAAAAAATCACATTCTTTTTCAGTCTTATATTTCTGTCCAAAAGAAAAGCACTAAAAACATTCCAACTATTATAGATACAAAATACTCTTTAAATAAAATTGTAAATTTGGTAATCTCTCTTGCTAATATTAATCTTTCATACTGTTAATTGTTATTATAAACGTTTACCTACAATGTCTGCTTGAGGTTTATCGATCTTGTTGATGGCAACAATAATGGGTACTGCAAAAATATATTAAGTGATATGTATGTAATTGAAATATTAATGTCATATTATAAACATTTACCATTTGCTTCCCTCGCCATCCGAATTGATTCAATTGTTTGTTCCATTACGCCGTCGTCGGCAGCTACGACTAATACCACCATATCAGTTATGTTAGCTCCTCGCGCACGCATCGTAGAGAAAGCCGCATGACCAGGAGTATCTAGAAACGTTACAACCTCGCCACTATCGAGTGTAACTAAAAATAAAAACACATAACATCGTGTACTGAAAAATATGAATCGAAGTTGTGAATAATATACCAGAAAATGCTCCGATGTGCTGTGTAATTCCGCCAAATTCTTTAGCCACGACGTTGGTATGCCGTAAAGAGTCCAACAGTGTAGTTTTGCCATGATCCACGTGCCCCATTACAGTCACCACCGGAGGCCGATATTTTAATTTTTCTTCAGGCGCCGGAGGAGCGGGAAAAACATCTTTACTCTGAAGAAACATCAATTTAAATAATACATCAACAAATTTTATCGATGCAACATTTCATACTTGGATTTCTTGTTCAAGTCGTTCGGGTCTAGCTATTGTTTTAAATCTGTAACCCGATACTCTCAAGATGCCTTTAATCACTTCAGGATTGTCAATAATACTATCGTCATCTTTGTAATTATTAGAGTCTTTTACAAATTCCATGGCGTCATAAACGTGATCTGTAAAAAGATATTATGAAAGGGCAATCTTTACAGATTGAGATTAACCAAATACTGACCGACGTCTTTTTTTATAGCATTGGCGACTTCCGATACGGTCATGTTTCTCCATATATCTATAATTTCACTGTTTGGTCTTACTTGCACTTTTATGCTGCGTCTTCCAGTTTTTTGGGCAGCCTATAAAGTGTCCGGAAGTAAGGTATACCATCCATACAAATATAAAATAATTAAAATAACAACCTTCTCTTCGTCGGTTCTTTTTTTCTTGGATAATATACGTGATGTATGTATGTTTAAACACAATAAATAATTCAATTTATGATTTATTTCACAATTAAAAACATTTTCTTGAAGGTTAAGATTCTTAAGAGCATTGTAAGTATGCCTGAAACAAAAAATATCCAATAATCACAAACTAATACATCCTAATAACTAAATTTGATGGATAAATAAGTTAGGTTAGACAAAAAAATTGCCTAATTGGAGAATGTAGAAATATTCAAAATTTTGTTTTTATTATTTTAGAACTAATATAATGTAACCTTTCTTTTAAATGTCATAAAATACCTTGAAAACAGAAACGACCTAACCACACCGATCATCTTATGTATAATTTTATGGTCACAACGCCTTATTAACCGACCATGACAAATAATTGTAATTAAAACAATTTTAATAAATAAGCTGTGTTTTACAAAAGTACCTCCTCTCTATATTAATTATTAAAAAAAATCAAGAAAAATATTAAGTCACAAAAGTTATAAAATTGTGGGGGCCTGTTTATATATTATTTATTTAGGTACGGTAACTACGGTAACACTGACGTGACGGGCACATTCTGTTAGGGACACGGGACAGATAGTACATATATGGAAGCGGCGTCACGGTGAAAAACAAAATACGTCCAAGTTGTAACTCAGTCCACTGACATCAGTCGGCCTTTCATCCCGTGTGCAACGGATCTCCACGCTATTTTTTTCAAAATTCGGTTGTGTATTAAATATTATGGGGGCCTATTTATATTTATATATAGATTTTTATTTTGGCGAAAACTTGGCGGCACTCTACTAACACTGGTGTGATGGTTATTTCTCTTCCCTGGCAACACTCGACCCGCGCGGGCTCGCGCCCCGTGATTGTATAGATAACCATGTAAACAACCTTAATACTTCAATAAAATACTACTGCAGCGGCTCAATCTGTGTCTAATTGCCACCCGTCACAAAGAAAAAATATGGTATAACTTTTCGCGTGTAGGCACAAATGAATACGTCTCGCGCACAGAACAGGGTCTCGCAAGTGTGTATTTGACAAGGCCGAACTTAACCGATGTTTAAAATATACTGTAGGGGGCTTATTTATATTTATATATGCTGTGATGTTTAATTTTGTAAAAGCAATAGTTTTCATAGTTGTTCATTAGTCGGCTTGAAAAATAAGGGAGGTTAAATATATCATCAGAAGATGTCATCCGTATTTGCTTAAAAACTGAAATTTACATAAATTGTATTATAAGTTTAACTATAAATAATTCAGTGCCAAAATAAATAAAAAACAAATTGTCAATATGGTATTAAGATCCTTCATGGGCATAGCTATCTTTCAAGATCTACGTGACAATATATTTGAACAATTGTATAAATTTATTAAGATACTGTATTGAAGGAAGTTTGGCAGTTTTCTTTGCAGTTTCTTTTGTCAATACTAATAATTTAAATATAAAATACTATAGCAGAAATAAATAAGTTTTAAATTGTATTTTATTATTTTATTTAAATTTAATCTACCTAATTGCTGCTCTCAGACGAAATACGATTGTGCATTTTTAAAGTGACCAATATATTCCCACCGATCATCAAAGTTGTTAATTTTATTAGATCGTCAATTTTTTTTTCTTAATGACGTGGATTTTTATTTTTAACATCGAAGTTCGATGGTTAAGTCGGAGGGAAATACTAAATTGCTTTTATGAATTAACAGAGGAAATTAAGGTATTCTTGAAGGTGAAGGAATATCCATTTTGTAGATTTGCCGACAAGTAATGGATGTTTGATTTTGGATTCTATATTGATATTATTCAACATTTAAATGATTCGAATATAAGGCTGCAAGAACCAAATAAACTGATAAGCGAGATGATTGATAAAATAAAAGCTTTTGAAAATTAGCTTATAATTTGGAATCGTCAACTTAATTGAAATAATTACGCACATTTACCGATATTAAGGAAGGAGAATCCATCTAATACGAAAAATATGCAAACGAAATATAAATGCTTTGACAAGAATTTGATTCACGGTTTAAAAGTTTACGGTAGAATAAAACTTCTTTTATTTTTTTTATCCTCTTCCAATTAGGATATTGCAATTTCAAATGAAAGTAATTGATTTCCAATACAACACAGAAGTCAAAAACAAATTTCCAAACGTTGACCTCCATCATTTTTATAAGAAATATTTCTCATTTGAAAATTGTTATTCTTAGCTAACCTAGGGCTGCCATAATTGTCGGACTACCGACCGGGACACCCCTCCCCCAAAAAAAACTTTTATCGACAATCATACCTTTATTAATAATAGGTATTCTAAGAGCGAAACGTTGGGATTAATAGTGAATCATTTTAGAGTACTCAATTTGACTGGAAAAATTTGATGTTTTTTTGTGGATGCGTCTGTATCAAATATAAAATAATAAAATATAAAAATATAAAGTATCAAATATAAAAAATAAAACCAAATAGAACCTTACATTTCTTCTTCTCTTGCCTTCACTCTCCCCCTTCTCAGACTTCGGTGACTTCATTATCATCGCTCTTCTTTGCCCAGTAATACTTTTCCGATATGCGTAAATTTTAAATCGACCGGGACAAATGACTCTTGGACATGGACACTGGGACACAAACCTCAAAACCGGGACATTTCCCGGTGTACCGGGACGTATGGCAGCCCTAAGCTAACCACACTAGGCAAATAGTTAGTTTATTTGTAGCTACCTATCTCTGAAAACAATTATTTTTAAAAATAAAATTATAAAAAGTGACTATCGAAACCATCCTGGGGACGGGCGTCTGAGAAATTACATACGAGTTGCAATATCTTCGATACCGGCGAATATTGATAAGCTTGTGAAAAATTGTGCCAAATATCTTATTTAAACTACGACGATATTTTATTTGTATGTAGTTTTTATTTGAATATTATCTAATATCTGTAGTTTTAAAAAATGTATTTGCAAAGTTAAATTAAATATAATAGCCTTATATATGCATGTATTATTATGTATTATTATATTATAAATAAAACTAATCATAGATATTTGTAGAGCTGCCAACAGTACAGAATTGACCGGGATTTCCCCGGAATTGTAATCGTCGTCTAAGATCCCGGTTGAGTGGCAAATTGTCCCGGAATTTCAGATAAAAAGACATTTTTGAACAAAAATTTCCGAGATGACTTTTTTATTTTTAGCCCCCGCAGCATCCCTAAATGAATAAAAATTTTCGGGATGTCATGTTTTTAACTCCCACAAAACATTTTTGTGAAATTGTCGCAGGTGACTTTGTTGCGGCCCATGTGGCTTATTGAGATTTCAGTTGTAACCCGCCACAAAATATGTGCTTAAGCTTATGCGTGTGCTTAAGCTTAACAGCGACTATCAGAGGCAGTGGCAGATCAAGCTTTTTGGAGGCCCCAAGTGCAATATAAATTGGGCTATATATGTATATAAAAATTAGCAATAATTCTGTGATCTGTTTTGTTGATTATTAAATTGTAATGAAATTATAAACAAAAAAGAATGATTTTTAAGATTGTATTTAAGTTGAGCACCATCAAATTTATTGAAAATATCGAAAATTAACTATGTATTGAAATAAGGGTAAAAATATATTTGTTATCATACTTTTTTCAAATTTTGAGGTCCCAAGCGCACGCTTATTTCGTTCTATGAATCAGAGATAATGGCAAAAGGAGGAGTGGTCATAACTTTTAGAGATCACGCATTAACATTATATATTTTCTTCTTTAGTCCATTTAAGTTTGAATTAAAATTATTGTCACTTGCTGATGTTCTGCGTTATCTTTTTTCAACTAGAACATATACATATATTTATAATTTTTTATGTGTATAATAAATGAAAATGAGACATTTTACTAAAAATGGGTGTAATGTTAAAATAAATTCATGGATGTGTTTTGTTTAGTGTAATATTTATGGTTTGTAGTCTATGGCCTCGTTCTAGGAGGGTGACAGCAATTGAGAGTGCGGGGTGCGGGGTGCGGGGAGTGTGTTTACCGCCGAACGAAAACGTCGGGGGCGACATGGGCCCCCAGCGGAGGGGTCTGATGCGCGCCCCTGTGCCCGTCGCCCCCTGGGCATCGTTCGAGCATCCTCGCTACTTTGACAGATACGCTTCCAGGTGACGACTAACGTGATTTCCTGTTAGACGATCGTTCAAACTTCCCCCGCAATTTTTACAATTTCTTAACCCCCCGAGTAAAACGAACGTCCACTAAACTATATCTAAATACTTATACGTTATTCGGAGATGACTCTTATTCTCGTTTTGGTAACCTAATGGTTTTCTTAGGTTAACAATTTGATGCCTTAACTAACATTTGCGTCGTAAAAAATATTGATACTACCATATAATAGCGCAATACAATGTGTCATGTTGTTAGATTGTTTCGTGTATAATACCGTAAGTTAAATTAAACGACAACTAATAATAATAACAACAAAATAGATTTCAACCATTCCAAAGATAAACGAGTATATATAATATAAAATAATTAAAATTTGTGGATAGTTCATTTTTGGACAAGGAAACGTGAATGGTGAATGTTTTGCCATTTCTGATATTTCATTTAGTACGTGTATGAAATACTACTTTGTTTATGCTGTCACGGTAACCAAACAAATATAACAATTACTGTTAAATAGTAAATATTAAATCCGTCGCCACAGTGAAGAAAAACGGAAAAATGGTATAATTCTTCATTATTTAGTTTTATTAGTTGGATCTCCAATTATGCTACTTCATAACGGCAACAAATTAAATGGTCAGAATAAAAATCGAAACTCAGTTACAATTTTATTATTCAGGGTCAGAATAAATATCAAATGGTTAGAAAAAAAAATAGCATATGGTCAAAATTAAAATATAGGACGATCATATGAATTATAAAATATTTAAATTTTTAAATATAAATAAGCAATAAATTATTTATTTTAGAAATATCTTATAAAATATGTCAGAACAGTGACTACCACATGAATAACTCAACGAATCTATTTATTTGTATGTAGGATGCCAAGGTATTCAGAGAGCGGCGGCGGAGGGCACACTTGGTTTGTTGTGTTAACATTTGACACAACGCCTTGATAATGATAATTAACTGTCGACATGTAAATGACAGATTGACCAGTAAAAACTGAATACATATTCAGAATCAAAATGAAAAGTATTTTTAGATTTACTTATTATTCCTGGTGTAATGAAATTTTCTTTCGATTCCGTTAACCACTGATATTAATTATTCCATTGCAAAAATTATTCGTTTTAATGCACATGTATTTTCAAAAATAATTTCACTTAAATCTCGACCATATTTAATCAGTTAATCCACAAATAAAAGTGTTTAATGTGATAAAAAGGGCCAGGAGTTTTTTTTGTGTTTTTAAATTAAGGGTATTTCTAATTTTACTACCGGTATTTGCGATTTGATGATATTTCTGGAAGTAAGGAAAATTATTACGTTTGTACCACTTCGCATACAAAGACGAAATAAATACGAAAACTTCACAAAAATGCTCGACAAACCGTTCAAACGTGTTTTTGGGATTAAGCGGCACTTTAATTACTAGGACCTAAATTTGGGATTTTAGTATTTACTTATCTTTTGAGCGTAATCGATGCTTTCGCTCTTTCAGCTCGTCTCCACAGGGATTGGATGGTACTATTTCATATTTTTTCATTGTGATCTATGGAGAAATGTAAAAAGTAATAAACTAGTAGGTAAAAAAAAACAGGGATCAGTTACTTGGACCCTGCCATAAAACATTTTATACGTACAGATTTGTGCACATTCCGAAGACGAAAATGACAACTTTACGAATTTTTATTCTGCATTTCTTATTTATTTAGTGCCGTTTATATGTAAAGACTTGGCCGTAAGGTGGGCAACACAAAAATATTGACTGGGCCTCGAGTTGGTTCTTGCTAGTCTATCAGTAGTAACAATTTTTTCTATAAACATAACAGGGTCAGCAGTAAAACGGATGCCGCATAGAAACAAACTTTTTATTCCTAACTTAAGGCTCAAAATGTTTTGAACCTGTTCATAGAAGATGCCCACAGTCTAATATTTCTCAAACCTTGATTACTCACGAAATCATGAATCAAGTCAATGTTTTTCTCAGTGGCAGCAGTTGCAGATCGTCCACAGCTAAGATCATCTTCAATGTTTAGTCTTCCATGTTTAAATTTTGCTGCCCTTTCTGATGAACACTTGACATCAGAAAGCTGTACAAATTAACGAGACACTAATGACGGTTCACAAAAATAATTGTGAATCCTATCCTGTACTTAATCTTCCCTCATATGTCATAATGGTGATAGTGTTTCTCTTAGGCATATAATACTCCTAAAATTCCCCTTGTTTATCCCAAAAAAGCATAATCTTTCCCGCAGATTGTAGGGTGTAAATTTTTTTGATTTTCTTGAGGGAGATGTTGCGCCATTCCTTGGTCGCTTTCTTGGTTTCGGGCTGGCGTTAGTGAACCCAGGTTTCCTCTTCAGTAATCCATCATCTTCTACTTCAAAGCATTACAAAACTTTACATGCAGACACTTTGTTGAACTGTAGAACATCCTGGACAATGTGATGGGATGATTTATGACTAACTTGGCAATTTTCCTTAAACATGACTTCAACTGCTGCAATGGACTCTGATGTCACTGCTCATTATGCTTGACCTGACTGAGAAGAGTCTACTACAAATCTTACAAGAGTGACCGACATGCGTCACCATTCTATGCTTTTATTTGTTGATGAATTAAAATAGTTTTAACTCTTTCACTACTTAAACGTTATGTACAGTTTCATAGACAAAATTTGTTTCCATATCTCGATCATAATTAAATATATAATTTTTGTATTTCAGAAATGGAAATTCACAATGTTGGGCCAATAACGATGTGCAATATGGACCTAGATCCAACTGGCAAAGGCCGAATGTTCCAAGTGTCCCGCAATATCGATCAATCACGCAGCAGGTTCATCCTCCGCACGGCGCGTACGGAAGGTTTCCGAATCCGCATCAATTTCACAGAGGACCGAGGCCGTTCAGAGGCCAAACTCGACCTCCATATCTAGTTCAACGTCCTGATTATTATCCGAACGATAATCAATTTAAACAAACCGAAATGCCGCCCAAGTTTTTAGAACCGAACGAAAAACCTTTTGATAAATCTCTTAATGACAAAATCGACACTGTCAAAAGAAAGTTAAGAGAGCGGAAGCTGAGTGAGAATCTCGAACACTCTGATCTTATTTTTTCGCCCACTGAAGCTGCCGTGTCTTTCAAAGCCGCCGAGAGAAAACGGATAGAACACACCAAAGTGTCACCTAAAGTGGTGCCTGCCAAAAAATACGATAAAAAAGAAGAAACTGGATGTAAGCATAAAAATAGCTACGTAACGCCGAAAGCGAACGTTTCTAAAAAGTCACAAGTGCTACGTAAAAAGATTTTGCATCAACTCTTCAAAATGGGCAATAACAACCTGAGACAGATTGTCAGCAATCCGGAATCGTCTGACAAATATAATTTTATATTAACTAGTTTGATCAAAGATAGGAAGAAAGCGTTGAGTAGGGAGTTGAGGAACGTTGCGGAAAAATCATTGCAGTTTCATAATATATCGCCCGATAGTGCTAGAGGAGAACAAATTATGCAAGATGCGTTCTTGGGCCACTTGGGCACCATGCTTGATACGAACGCTTCCTTGGAGTTGTTCAATATGGAGCCGCAGTTAATTAAGGAACTGAGCAACGTCCTTCAGCAAGATCTTATTTATTCGTCCAACGACGAAGTTTCCGCAATCAATCTCGCGAACGTCATGCATGAAGACTTTTATGAAGAGAACGATTCTGACTTGATGAACATAGACGATGGTTATTTTAACAATTTAGAATCCAAATTTGATCCAACCAGTATTATAATGAACGAAGCGTATCACGAGGAGCAATCGTTTCCTTCTCAAAGAACAGAAATAAATCACAATATGGATGTAAAATATATTCCCCAATCACAAAGCGAATCTCATTTTATTTTACCGTTACCTCCGCCGCCTCCACCACCGATCTTGCCGTCGCCGCCGCCACCGCCAGTGCTGACAATGCAGCAAGTGGCAGCCGATATGACTGGAATCCGACTCGTGAATTTGTCGTTCTTAACTACTAATAAAAACCAAGATCTTACAATAACTAGCGAAGATATCTCTGATGCTAAAAACAACGGGGCTCATTCTCAAGAAATTATTAAAAATTTTGATCTCGCATTCGACAAATATGAAATCAGCACTAAAAAAGCTAAAGATTATAAAAGTGACATTACACAAACGAGATCTCATCACAAAAGAAGTAATAATAATGCAACTGACAAAAATGAAAATAAACATAAAAAAACTTCCAATAAAGATAGCTTACCGACTGTAGACCTTAGCCACAGTCCGAAAAAAAGCCGACATGATCATAAATTTGAAGCCAGTACTCCGACTGTCGAAGTTGTCCACAATTTGAAAAAAAACCGACATGATTATAAGACGTCAAATGAAGCCAATTTTCCACCCGCTGAAGTTAATCCTAGTTCAAAAAAAAATCGGCACAATCATAGAATGAACAATGAAAGTAGTTCTACACGCATCGAAGTTAATCCTAGTCCAAAAAAACCCAGATATAACCATAACGAATCTAAAACAAATCCACAAAATAAATGTTCTAGTGAACCTAATCTTCCATCTGCTGAAGTAAGTAAAAATAATTATATACAAAACGATATGGCAGCATTAGCTGAAAGCAAATCATGCGGTGAAGCTATGTTTGCATCCATTGAAGCCAATAAAAGTCCAAAAAGAAGCAAGTATGGTCACAACGAAAATATTTATTCAGCTCCACCAAATGTGAGTAGTGCGCAAAAATCTTTCAAGCAAGAAGATCAAGAAAGAAATATACCCAACGATGTCAATAAATCTTTAATATATAAATTCGATAAACCAGGAGTTTTACAAGATAACTTTAATCACTGGACAGATTCTAACAGAAGATCGAGAAAGAACAAACATAAATATAGAAGTAAATCTTTTCCTAATGCAAATTACGACAATACTTTAAATCGCGATGTTAGGAATCAAGCACCGATAGAACAATTACCGGGTCCGATTAAGATTAAATGTGAACCTTTAGACCTTATAGATGTTTCAAATATTAAAATTGAAGCTCAAGATTCTCCCGTTGCAAATGAGAATAAAAGATGTGAAAATTGTTCGAGCAGAGATAAACTTAAACTGAAAAAGTCCCAAGGCACGCAATATTACGACTTTGGAAAGACACATTCGTCTACTCAAGTGTATGCTTCGTTGATCTCTTCAAAGTCGAAAGGGTCTCAGTGTTCGAGACAGAATTGTAAAGATAGTGGCAATCAAACGATGAAGGTATTCGACGCTTCTCTGAATACTTTCACAACTATGGCGATCACAGATACGTCTGACTTTTCCTGCCAGGTTGATTTAAAACCGTTCAAAGAAACTTGTAATGCGGAAGTCAATACAATTCACAGTTCGGACTTGAACTATATAAACGAGGAGGTGACGTCGCAATCGGATATAATGGATCGTATGAAAAAAATCGACAACGATATACATTTATTAGTGCAAGAAAAGTTCAGATTATACAAAGTAATGGGCGCAAAATCCACGGTTGATAAATCGGGTAGTAAGAAAAAAGTGAAAGATTTGTGTAAACCTAAATCAAAATCAAAAACAACCAGTACGCCTATGAATAAAGTAAAGAAAAAATCTACTTTGATAAAATCAGCACAGCCAAAAAAAGACGAACATAGTGAAGTGATGAAAATCAAGAAGTTTTATTCTATAGACGCAAATGGCGAAATTAGGGTTCATAATAACATGCACGATATGGAGTTCCTGTCAACTAATCAGACATCCGAAGATTACGCAGTGAACTATGTCGATATGTCCGGCGAAGCGATCCCGTCTGGGATGGACGTCGCTTCCGAAGAGGTCATCGTTGACAACTGTTCGAAACCGTCGATCAGCAACGAAAACACTAGTCGCAAAACTAAAAAAGTAAAAAATAAACCCGAGAGTAATAATTCGAAGTTGAACATATATAAATCCGTGAAAAATATCAAAAAGTATAATTTGCGCAGCTGCTCGGTCATATTGAACAAAATGAACAATAATCAAGTGCAAGACTTTGTCGAAGAGTTCAACAATCACAACATGAACAACTCGTCGGATGCGTTTCACCATGACTTCCACGACTACGGCGACGGTGATTATTCATTGTGCTTGGACTCTTTGAACTCTGTGCATTTTAACAATTTCGCCGATCCTGATATACCGACAATGTTGGAAAATATAAGCGGGAACGAGACGGTGAATTTGATCGACAATTGGGATTCTAAACTGTTTGACAACATCACTCTTTCTGATGGCTTAGACGCTTTGAACAAAAGCGGCGATTCAGACTTACAAGTGCCTACTGAAATTACTACGACTGTGGCGACTACTAGCTCTTGGGAAAATAGAGCAGAAATTCCGATAGTGATGTCGGATCATACTGATTCTATTATAGCGTTACAGGTGAGGGATGAGTTTAATTATGTCCTATGAATACGAGTATACGTGTAATCGTTTTTCAGTGCGTCGGTAAAAATATTTTGGCTGCATCTTTGGACGGTAACATTTATTATTATTGCGGAGAAAGAGGGACATTATTACGAACCATTGCGTGTTCAGGACTGGCGGTGACTAGTCTTTGGGCTCAAAGTGACCTGTGTTTGGTATATGCCGGTTCATTAGATTCAAATTTGAGGTGTTTTGATTATGAGGTGAGTTCTATTTTTACGATTACACAATATAACAAATTTGAACTTTTTTCACTACGCATTCTGTTTACATTTATCATATCTTTTAACACTTGCCCATAGATCTTGTATTTTGCTGAATTATTTTTATCTATTTTGGATTCTATGTTCGTGACATTAAGACATAAAATTTGACTATCGTCATATATGGTGTTGTACTATAAAATATAACCGAGAACAAAACTTGTACATTTTAAAAGTACTTATTTTTATATTTAATTGGTTAATATCGTTAATAATGACTATTTTTTTAGAGGGGTATAGAGTTATTTGATGCAGTTAATATTGGAAGTGCAATACAGAGTATGTGCCATGCTTGGGATACTCTTTACATCGGAACAAGAACAGGTTTTGTGATACAGTTTGATACAAAAGTATATCATTAGTTTTCACTAATAAATTTTAATATAAAAATTATATTTAATAATATGAACAATATTTGTATTCCAGAGCAATACAGTGATTGAAGATAGTACCATAAGGTTTTCAGAACAAGCCATATTGGCATTAGAAGCGATTAAAGAGGGTCCGAGAAAAGTGTTACTAATAGCGTCTCGATCTCAAGACGTCACTGTTAAAGATGCGAAAACCGGTCTATTATTGAGATCTTTCCGCGGTCCCAATACCACAGTGTACAGCTTGTTATTTGATTCGGGAAATATTTATTGTGGAACGAGTGGATCCGACGTTCAAGTGTTCAATTTTGTGGTTGGCATTTCAACAATTTACTATTATCGATTAAATCATTGTTACTGACATTTTTATAAACTGTTGTAGACTGGCGACCTAATCGGTCTGCATAGTGGCGGAAATGGTGCTGTGTGCCTTCAGATGTACAGAGGATTACTATTTGCCGGTTGTTATGACGGTATTATATATGTGTTCAAGCCAGGTGTTCAACAGCCGCTAGCGAGCATTCCAGGATCAGGAACAATGCTATTGGCAATGACAATCACCGATAATATGGTAATTTAATAACTTTTAGTTGTAAGATTTTTTTAATAAAATTTATTTTATCCGTTTTTTTTAGATTATTGGTGGATGCAAGGATAAATCGTTATCAATTTGGACGATTCCGCGCAATATTTTAGATGAGATGATTTAAAGAATATATTTACGTTAGTGTTAGTGTTGTACATTATTGTGTATATTATTACATTTACTGTACTATTTGTATCAAAAATCAATATTGCTGTATTTTAATAAATTTATTTTTGGTTTGTGTACAAAATAATTAAACAGACTATATAAATAAAAGTTATTACTGATTATTTTTTATTATTATTAAAAATACACATTTAGTAGTCCCCATTATCTGAGAAAAATTTCTAATTATTTTCACAAAGGCAAAAATTGGTAAACGAGAGTAGATAAAAAAAGTGGTGATGCAAGTCTGTTATTGCAGCATTGGGTGTAATGGTTAGCTAGAAAGTTCTCGACTAGGTCAGCCATACTATGTACAGTGCCGACCTTGGGCATTTGACCGTCCTTATGCAAATCCAATTTTTGCCGCCCCCTTACACTGTTAAAATTAAATTTTGAAAAAATACTCGAATAGTGTACATATAAAATTTAAAGCATTGGTGAGCAATATTTTTTCGCGGCGGGCCGCAACTCACAAAGTTAGAGTTATATTTTTATCTAAAATAAAATAATGAGATATAGAATACAATATTCAATGTTGTTAATTTGTTTGACACTCCAATATTCATACTAGACAAGGTTTTTGCTCCTTTGGTTGATATTACCGCGATCATTTATATTGGGACATTAAATCCGCACAAAACACTTTTTAATTCTTAATAAATTTCTACTTAGGTGGTATTTCTTTTCAATTGAACCAAGGTTCCTAGTTCTTCGATTAAATTAAAACTGGAATTCGTCTTCTCAAAAAACAGCATTTCGCTTATGTCACAACTTTCAAAAACTAAATATATTCACTCCAGTTTTAAAATTCGCTTCTTTAAATTAAATTCTATATCATTTGAGAGATGGTCAATTCTTGTAATTGTAAACTGAGATAAACTAATTTTTGAGATTGTTTCTTTTTTATCTGGGAAAGCAGCATCCAAACATTATTTTTTTAATTCTTCATCAGAAAACGGTTTCATTTCTTTTGCTAAAATTTGATTACCAATATAAATTGCGCGAACTGCCGTATCAAGCAATGATGAGCCCAAATCAAAAATATTTCGTTGCCGCTTCAAACTTTTTTTAATTTGCCTTTACGCAATTGTTATTATATTTCTTAAAACTTTAAAGAACATTTAGTATCGTAATGGCGCTTGATATTATATTCTTTAAAAACATATATTTTCTTCTGAACATATCAAATAAACAGCATTGTTTTTTATACATATAAAAAAGTTGTATGTCCATGTTTCGAGGATTAAACAATATGAGTTTCAGAGAATCATAAATAAATAAGACATATCAACTGCAAGACGAGCTCCGTGAAAGTAATGCATAACGGCTAATTTTTGTACTGAAAGTAATAAATAACTAATATTTATACTTTTAAAAAGTCTCGGTGGGCCGCAAAGCAACTTCTTACGGGCCGCATTCAGCCCGCAGGCCTCGGTTTGCTCATCCCTGATTCATAGGATAGGACGAAAGATTAACAAATTATTAAGGCATAAGCATCAATAACTTATTAATTGATCTTCCTTTAACATTCCAATTTAAAAAAAAAAACCCCTCTCGGCTTCACACGTGCAAGGCACATTTTTGTCCTCGTCAGGACCGACCCTTATCATGTAGTGATATCAAAATAAAAAAGTACCAGTTTAATGCATCATAAAAGAAATTTGCAATAGAATAGTGAATAAAATGTTTTCACTTCTAGAGATGAGTCATATGATATGGTGTGACTTTACAAGATTGGCACGACAATAAAGTGTGTACACCTCAAAATTTATCTAAGGCGATTTGAAGCAGAAAATTGTGACGTTCGAAGAATGATTTTATGACGAAGGGGTGGTTTTTAGCATTATATGCACAGGAAGAACATTGTTACAAATTTGACATGTGTAAATCTCACCAATAATTATATTTCACTCGCGAGAAAATTTGAGAATCCTAAACATCCGATATATTCACTAGATCTGGCCCTTGGTGATTTATAAATTTTTAAATCGTTTATAAAGGCAATATGAAAAAATAGGCGGTGCATTAAAAAAATATACACCTTTTAGCGGTGGAAAACGTGTATTGAACTAATATATTACGTTGAAAAAAGTATGTCCCTTTGTATATTTTTATATTATTAGTTTACGACTTAAGAAATTGGGCTTTTCATTTAAATTTTGTTGTAATTTTTGGTGTACGGACTATTGCTCATATGGCAACTGGTCACAGAAAGATTGCTCACATTGGTCACAAAGCAACTTTCTCACACGAAAATTGGTTACAAATCTATCACTTACAAGGCGATTGGTCATACGATATTAAAACCGGATAAAATTATTTAAAAAATAGTGTATGAATATTTATTAATATTTTATTTCGATTTTTTTTATTTTGTGTCCTGTTAATATTGAAATTTAATAACTTTCCTTAACGAAACTGAGTAATGTTTCGTGTGAGCAATATTCAATCAAGTTATTGAGCAAGTTACTTTGTGACCAATATTCGTGTGAGCAATAATCCGCTTGAGCAATCTTTCTGCGACCAATTGCCACGTAAGCAATGGTCACCGAACATAAATAATATTTTATTTTTCCTGTTTCTTATTCCCAAAAATAAGCTCGATTGCTCGTTTGAGCATGCTTTGTTTTTGTCTATGGCAACCCCACGAGGAACTTCTGATGTAATTAGACGTTTCGCATAACCTATAAGTAATGTGCATGAAGACCGGATTTTGACTTAAAACATTGATTATCTGCATTAATAGTGCAAATGATGCATTTGTAATGGGTTCACGATACAAAAAAATACTGAAAATTTTAGAAAAATGGCCTCTAGATGCCGCTAAAAATGAGAGGTGTGTAAAAATTTGAATGATACCTTAGTTATAAATGATTTGATTCGTGTAACTATTGTTTCAGAGATCTTGGTTTATTTATACGAAACCAAGTGAAGCAAGCTTTTAATTCGGAAAAGGGATTCGTGGGCGATACGAGGGTGTGCGATCGTCAGTGTGAATCTATATCCAGATTATCTAACAACGTTTATTTTAATTCTCATACGCGCAATTGTCTCGGCGCAACTGGACTCGATCACGAAAAAATAAATTACGTGCTTGCAACAGAATCGTTAAAGTTCTGGGAAGACTATAATAAGGGCTTCTTCTCTAAACATTTTGGTAGAAAGAACAAAACTAAACAATGAAAACGTTTGCTCGTTTGTGTAAAATCAGACAATTGTTAATAGACTTTCGAAAGTGCCATTATTCTAACAAACCGCAATACAATGTAAGCAAAGTGGTCAAACATAGACCGGTTATGGTCAAAGAAGTTTTGAAATACTTAAACTTAGATGATAATAATGTTCTCATTGATATGACGTTCGGAGCTGGCGGTCACTCTGAGCATATATTGAAACATAGACCCAACACCACCATTATAGCCCTGGATAGAGATCCTATCGGGCACAAGTTAGCATGCGAGATGGCCGAACAATATCCTAATCAAATTATTCCGCTTTTAGGTAAATTTTCTGAATTACCCGAATTGATCAAATCAATAGGATATAATCAAAACAGCATAGATGGCATATTGTATGATTTTGGATGTTCCTCTATGCAATTTGATACTGCAAACAGAGGTTTTTCGGTAAGCAAAGATGGCCCGTTAGACATGAGAATGGACGGAGACAGATTTCCGTATCAAATCACAGCCATGGACGTTTTAGAACGCTCCACCGAATTGGAGCTGAGTCAAATATTCAAAATCTACGGCGAAGAGAAGCAGCATAAAAAAATAGCCAGAGCTATAGTCGAATCTAGATATTTGTTTCGTAAATTAGAAACGACCCAAGAGCTAGGAGATCTGGTGAGTTCCGTGTGTGAAGGCGAAGAGAGGGTTGACAAATTGAATAGACGCGTCCACACCGCCACCAAAGTATTTCAAGCACTGCGAATCTTCGTTAACAATGAATTGAACGAAATTAACCAGGGTATGCTGATAGCGCACAGGTATTTGAAGATCGGAGGTCGTATGGTCGCTTTGACGTTTCATTCACTCGAAGACACTATCATAAAACGGCACATCGAAGGAAACATCGCCAATAATGTTGCTAATTCGCTTCCTCTCAGATATATAGATCAATCGATCACTTATGATGCAGATTTCGTCGCCAGCATAACGGACAGTAGTTGGAAATCAATCCTCAAACATGTAATCGTACCTACCAGTGAGGAGGTGGAAGAGAATTCTAGAAGTAGATCGGCAAAGCTACGAGCAGCTATTAAAGTTAAATAGTCACACCAAATTGTAGTTAATTAATTAAATAAATAAAAATATAAAAGGTTGTATGAGTTTTTATTTATATGTACTGATACATATGTTAATAAAGTCCTTCAATTTGTTGACTTTTAATGTTGTAGTCAATGTCATAGATGCATGGTCTTGTTGGTAATCCAGGCATTTTTGATATGTCGCCAATCAACGGCACGATGAATCCTGCACCGGCAGATATGAAGATATCGTTGATTGTGAGAGTGAAGTCTTTCGGAGCGCCTTTTCTTCCAGGGTCGCCTGTAAGCGACATGGATGTTTTTGCCATACAGATTGGTAGACGATCGAAACCCTGAAAAATAAATAAACGAGGGATTGCAACGGCGTCGACACGACTTTATTGCCTTTGATGTAGATTTTTGACTTCTGAGAAGTTATAGTTGTTTTTGCGCCCTCCTATTGACCAAAATTCGGTTTGAATACACTTTGACCAATACTCTCATATCTGAAGTCCGTAGTAATATTAGTAAGGATAGCTATCATGTTTTTAAGATAGTTTAATATCCAAGTGCAGACAAGCTATGGAGCAATATGCGATGTCTGTCTGTACTTCTTCCGCTTATTATCGCCTGAGAGATGAGTTAGCTTAGATTGTATTTTGGACTATAATTAGTAGAACTTTCATTAAGTCAAGTTGGTTTAATTCATGTAGGTTATGTTTGGGTTTGAACAGCGAATGGACGTTTCGCAACTGTCAAATTGAGTTTCATAGACATTTTAGAGCAGCATATAATTTCACTAGCGCCTATAAGTTAAATTATATTTTCCCTGGTAGAAATATATATCTACTGGTGAAAATGTATTTGGACTTTACTAGTGAAAATATAACTACTGAAAATTACACATTCACTCTAACATTTATACATTGCATGTAAATAAATAATGATAAGTATGTGAATGTATATATTATTACGTATGGAAAAGTTTAAATTATATAATTTTACTAGCTTTTTCTAGAGAAATTATATTTTCACTGGTAAAAATATATATCTACCAGTAAAAATGTATTCCGCTACGATTTCATTGAAATGATTTATTTCAAAAAATATTTTCAGGGCAGATCCAAGATTATTTTTTAGATTTTCTTTGAAGAATAACCTTTTCAGCTTTTTCCAAGGGGGGGGGGGAAGTTCGCCAGTCAGTCGTTATTTTTTTAATATTTCGATTTCATTAAAATTCATAGTTTTAAATTAAGTGACATGCATTTTTCTAATTGTTATTGCCACACAAAGACATTTACTACATACAAATCTATACCTCTTTTCAATCACTTTAACTATTAATGATTTTTTCTCACCTGTTTGGTATACTCTCTTATCTTTCCTAAGGCTACATCTGAATATACAATTTCGCCAGCACTGTACATTTTTGAAGCAATGCATTTTATTTTATCCATGATGGAGCAATCCAATGAATATAAAAATTTGAAGTTAGATTTTTCATTGCATGCTTCGATAACAGCTTGTGCCAAATCTAAGGCACCTTCTCCGCCTTTGCTCCAATGATCACACAGCACAGCTCTGTAAGCTCCATTTTCCATTGAGAACGACTTGACCATTTCAATCTCATCTATTGTATCGTTCCTATAAAATAAACACATTTAAAATAACAACATAAAATATTATGTTCTAAAAATAAATCATTCATACTGATGCTTATTGATGGCAACTACAACTGGCACGTTGTACATGACACCATTCTCGATATGTTTTTGTAAATTGCAAAGGCCGTTTTTCAACAAATCTAAATTTTGCCTAGTATATTCTGAATGCAAAGGCATTCCTGATGTTACATTTGGACCACCGCCGTGCATTTTCAATGCACGTATCGTGCTCACTAGAACGATGCAATTCGGAGAGTTTCCACTAGCACGGCATTTGATGTTAAAGAACTTTTCCATTCCTGTACATTAAATTATGTTAAATTCAGTTTTTAAATAAGAAATATGAACAGCGTAATTTTTATCTGAAAATTTTGGCAAGTGTTGGGTGAGTCAAATGGAAATTTGATGAAAACTAAAACCAAATTACAGCTTGTCTGATCGAAAAGCTTTAATATTAAATGGTAAGATTAATTGTTCATCTTTCAATGTAATATTGTGACTTCTTTCGAAGGTATATTATAATTACACTTAAATAAATGAGTATGAAAATGATTTGATAAACTTATTTTTAGATATGATATATTAGTTATTTAGAATTGCTTCCAGTAGATGAATAAGAAATTGTCTGACGGGACAAAAATTCGCATATTATGGTGATGCAAAAAAATAATATTTAAGATGACAATTGTACTTAATAATATAATATATCCTAATAGTTCTACTCTAGTAGTATATGTGATGTTTTTATCATAATAGTTGTAATATTATAATGGGCACTCTCTTTTTTGACTATCTTACGGTTCATATTTTATTTAATTAAATTACCAATGTCCGATCCAAAACCGGCTTCGGTGGCTACGTATCCGTCTTCCTTAACAAGTTTCAGAGCAATCTTATCAGCCAAGATTGACGAGCAACCATGTGCAATGTTGGCGAATGGTCCAGCGTGCACCAAAACGGGAGTACCTTCCAATGATTGCATTAGAGTTGGTTCAATGGCGTCTTTCAGCAATACCATCATAGCACCAGTAGCTCCCTGATGATTTGAAAATATGATTACAAATAGTCTAAACTTGGAATGGATGCCATAAATATAATATATATTTATATCAGAGAATGGTATGAGGATGTTTTGAGCAGGGTCTTAAAGAGTAATTATGCAAAGTTTGAGTAAATATATTGACATGCATTAAATTTTATATATATAGATTTTTAAATTACCAAGTCATCAGCGGTAACGGGTTTTCCATCTATGTCAAAAGCAACTACCATCGACGCCAATCTATTCTTCATATCATTCAAATCGTTAGCCAAAGCCAAAATAGCCATGATTTCGCTAGCTACTGAGATTGAAAATGAAGTTTCTCTCGTGTAGCCTTTCTCAGTTGGCGACTGTCCAGTTGTAATCTTCCTCAAATATCTATCGTTAACGTCCAAAACCCTCGTCCAAACAACATTTTTAGGGTCGATATTGAGCCTCGAAAACTTTGTGATCTCATCCACTGTCAGCGAATCAGGATCGCTTTTATCGATGCCCAGTCTTTGCAGTCTTCTCAGTTGAATGGTAGAAAATTGCCTCTTTCCTTTTATTTTAGGCACGAGTCTATCATATAACGCGTTATCCTTCTGCGTCAGCTCGTGGAACATCCTCGCGTCTATTTGGGCAGCCAGTAGATTGTTTGCGGCAGTGACGGCGTGAATGTCGCCAGTCAAATGGAGATTGAGATCTTCCATGGGTATGACTTGAGAGTATCCGCCGCCGGCGGCGCCTCCTTTGACTCCAAAAGTCGGACCTTGAGACGGTTGCCTGATGCATGCGATTGAATTTTTGCCTTTGTGAGCAGTTAAAGCTTGGACCAATCCAATTAATGTGGTACTTTTACCTTCTCCTAATGGAGTAGGAGTGATACTGAAATGATAACCAATAAAAGTATATATAATATCAATATCAGATGCATGTATAATATGAAATATCTAAGATAAGAGCATGTTAAATTGAAAAGTGAGATGGGGGACAATTATTCATTAATTAGAAAAATATAATTATTATATTGAAAATTAAAAAATAATGAAATTTTACATCACTTTGAGTAAATTCTTTAAAATTAACATATTAATCTTGTTACAGATACTTAGCATAATTTCTTTAAAGTCATACCCAGCCACGACGATATATTTTCCATCTTTTTGCATCTCAAATCGTTTTAATATATCCAATGATAATTTTGCTTTCTTATTTCCATATAAAGAAATTTCTCGAGGCAGTACTCCTATTTCATTACCGAGTTCCATTATATCTTTGGGTATTTGTGATCTCGCTACTTCAATGTCACTAATATAATCAACAAGATTTATAAAGATATATATACATATAAAAAATGAGTGAAATCTTTAAAAATAATACCTTGGAACTGGTTGTAAAAGACTTAAATTCAACGGCTTCAAGTTCCAATTCTTGTTAATTAGCATTTGTAAAGATCTGTGTGCACTTTGTACAGTGTTGGACATTAACATGGCGACTGTCATCGGACCAACTCCTCCTGGCACCGGAGTTATAAAACTAGCTTTATCTTTCGCTTCCGAATAATCGACATCTCCGACAATTCGAAAACCGGACTTCTTAGAAGGATCTGCAAGATATAAGTCCAGAACCATAAGGAATATACAGAAGTGCTTCCAAAGTATTTCATAAATAATATTATAACCACGAAAATAGTCTTACCAGGAATTGAATTTATACCACAATCAATGACAACTGCACCAGGCTTAATCCATGAACCTTTCACCATTTCTGGTCTGCCGATAGCGACCACTAAAATATCAGCAGCTCTTGCCTGCGTATAATTTAAAATAATTAATATAAGAATATAAATAAAAATAAAAAAAATAAACTACTACATATGTAACGAACAAAATTATTAAACATACCTCTTCTTCCAAATTTTTAGTTTTCGAGTGGCAAACAGTGACGGTAGCATGTTCCCATTTTAAAAGTTCAGCTATGGGTGTACCAACAATTTTACTGCGACCGATTACAACAGCTTTACGTCCGACAATGTCTATACCACTCTTTTTAATAAGTTGAATACATCCATTGGGAGTACAGGGTACAAAGCCAGACATGTTTCCGATTGCTACACGTCCTTCGTTCACCGTGTGAAGCCTGCATATATTTAATATTTAGTTACTTATAATAAGTTTCAAAGGAGGGAAGGATAAAAGGCATTGATGCTAATGAATATTTGATAATGTGAAGTTAGCCATTTGTTAGTTTTTTTAATTTTCTATAGCTTCAATATAATATAATATTTTTTAGTCACTAAGAGAAATGTGGATATTTTTATGTGTTCGTTGCTTATTAATTAGTGTATAAAAATGTAATATAACAGACATATTTTTAACTTATAGTGAAGTTTACCCATCAACATCTTTTTCAGGCCACACTGCATCAGTGATCAAATTCGAGTCAACTTTTCCAATAACATCGAGTGGCATCTGCACAATGATTCCATGGATACTTGGGTTGTTATTCAAGTTATTGATTTCACGAAGCAACTTAAAATAATATTTTGTATAAAGAAGTGTATTAATGAGATTTATTTAGCATTAATTGCTATTACTTCAAACTCAGTTATAGTTTTGGGTAGCTTCACATGCTCGGCTTTGATTCCGATTTCTGCCGCAGCTTTGATCTTCATCCGTATGTAAACATCAGAATCTTCACGGCCGCCAACTTGAACGATCGCTAATCCTGGAATGAATCCGGATGACTCTGACGACAGCTTTGTAACATCGTCGCGTAGTTTCTTTCGAATCTCACTGTGATAATAATTAGGATAAATAAAATAATAATAATAGTTATTTTATATAGTTCAATACCCTACTTTGCCAGTTGTGTGCCATTGAGGGTGTTCTCCATATTTAAAAGCAATCTTTTCACACAGTACGTTCTGGAATCTTAAAGAAAACAGAGTTAATAACTGTACTGCTTACAAGGAGACGTACTTGAGAAATGTTTTAAAAATAACTTTGAATGTTGATGATAAGTTGAGAATTTATTTCTTACATTAAAAGGTCATTAGATTATCACTTGTGTTAAACAAACAACTTTGGACAAATATGTTTTCTACTTGATTGTTAGTGTATTATTGATAGTGTAATCATCAACGAAAAGAAAATATTATTAACCAGACACTTACACATTTAAAAGTATAATATTATGGGAATGAAAAGATTTAATTAAAGAAATATTTATTATTTGATATAAAATCCCTCATTTTGAATATTGATAATGCAGGTCAATCAGACGCGTACGTTTTTGTAATGGTAATTATATTTATTGTAACAATAAAACTGTGAAGAATTATTAATGTTGATTCTCTTGTCATCGAAGGTTGTGGTCCATCATATATCCTATGTGTCTTAGGATGGCTTACGACTCATTTTGCTAGCCAGTTGCAGATTTCACCTGCATCCCTTAATATTTCCGAATATGTGTAACTATATAGCTGCTTTAATTTATATTCTTATCTACTAGTACTGTAATAAAAAAAAAACTATCTGCAGCATTAAAAACATTCAGAAAAGTAGTACAGAAGTAAAAATAATAGTCAAAAATTCTAAACCAGAAAATCATCCAGTAGAAATTGACGATGGAGAATATTAAAATGAAAACTGCCATTTATACATACATATATAAAATTGAACATACCATTTGACTAATTGAAATATTTTTTGCATAGTTACTCTTTGGGACCCTACTCAAAACATAGAATAAACTTATATATTACATATGTGTATTATAGTGAATACCATCCATTTCAAATTTTACTTAGTTGTGTTTTAGGAGTCTGAGATAAAGACGCCACTACACCCCCCCCCCTTCCATCCATATAATTGATAAATAAATTAGATCAGTTGCAAATTTTGCTTTAAAATTAAATAAAGTGCCTGTATCATTAAAAAAAATTAAAGTTGAAAAAATTATATTCTGGTTTGTGTGTTGATATTCATATTGTCAGCGTATATTAGCATTAAAGCTTCACCAAAAGGCCTATCTTTTGTAGTATGCTCAGCTACATTAAGCAATGCGTGAGATAAAGCGTCACTTTGACATACTCCCAATTGTATTCGCAAGGATCTGTAAGTATACCGGTGCTTTTATTTTGAAAGGTCTGACGAAAGTTAATGGCATATTTCTGTTTTCACTATTGCTTCATGGAAAAATCTGGTCTACGTGGGCATGTAGTTGTCATGTTCAGTTTTCACTTGGGACAGTAAAGGTTTCACTAATATATTGGACAAAAGTTCTCATGCCATGTTTAACAGTAATGTGCTTCCGTAATTTGAGCACAAAGCACATCGCCTATTACGTGAATAGAATTTATAATGAATTTACACCAATTTGAAGGTATCTCTTATTTTTCCATATGTACCAACTATTATTTATTATATTTATTCCTTATCATGTTAAATGACTTTTTCAACAGAGTGAAGTATTAAAACCATTTATCCTTTAGTTTTATTTATCAATGTTGAATTATCAGCATATTGGAAATTTCTTTACCTATTGATATTTCAAGGTGTTTCCATATTTAATTTTCAGTTAAATATATTGGTGATTTAATGGTTGCTAATTATATATTATATGTATTTCTTTATTAACTAGTTATTACAAAATTATTTAATAAAAAAAACACATCATTAAGAATTTGTATGACAGGTCAAGTTTATTAAGAATATGTATGAAAAAAAAAATATACAAACAAATTAGTGACAGTGACAGAACTATTTGTTTTACCTTCTTATTTATTATTAAATATAATATAATAAAGGTGTTTCTTAAACTGACATTAAACATATTTAAATTATTTTTATTCTGGCACAATTGTTATCGTTATTATTGGAAAATTTGCAAGATACTGTTACTTTAGAAATAACCTTATGTATATTGTGTAATTATAATATCACTTGGAAATATATTTTACAATATATATATATATATATATATATATATATATATATATATATATATATATATATATATATATATATATATATATATATATATATATATATATATAAAAAGTACCTTTACACAGTAGCCTTAACATAGTGAACTATAATAGTTATTATTAGTTTCAACTAGAGAAGTGTCGCTGATAATGTCTATTCAATTACTAACTAATTCAGGTAACATTTGCTAATACATTTAGAAATTGTACACATAAATAAGGTTACCTAATAACAAATATCACAAATTAAACGAGTCATTTTCACAATTGGAAAGTACTTTTGCTCACGGGTTTATTACATCAAACAAAGTATAGTATAATTCTCGTTCCCATGACCATGATCCATCTTTGTCACTAATTTTTGGATAAGCTTAGTTCTTGTTCAATATGCATTCTGGAGTGTAAATGCATACTGAGGTTGTGCATGGTAAGCATACCAGTGCCGCAAAGCGTACAATTGAGTATCATGTTATTGTCTTGAAAAGAACTGCTGTAACAAAAAAAAATATAATATAAAATCCGCAATGTTTAAATAGATAAGCGAAAACATTCAAATCAATTTACATATTGCTTAAAGCATGCAATTTTTTATTTTCCAGCACAAGTTTTTCTATTATGTTCCTGTTGCGTGGTTTTAGTTTTATTCCTGAAATGGGAGGCAGTATGTAATTACTGACATCCTCGACTTCGAAAGCTTCATAATTGTCCATGGAGTTCCAACTCCAGACGTTTCTAGTTGGTTCAAAATTATGATTTTTGCGTTGTACCGAGAGAAGTCTGAAAAGCAAATGATAAGTTAGGATGGTGATGCAATACACAAAATGACAATAAAATATTTTAAAGGCTAACAATAGTATTTTACGCATTCAAAAGATACTGTTATAAAATATGTTATGTATCTTAAAGCTTATTTTCTCAAAAAAGTTATAATGATGGTTCTTAAATAAATCTACAGCTTCGTAGAAAAAAATTGGGCATAATTGAAACGTACTTGTTAACGAGGATTTTTATTTTATTTGACGTATGTAGTTTGGTATCTTCGTCAAAATATCCAGTTTCCATGTTAGATAAAGCGATACTAATAGTCTTTCTTAGCAAGTTGATCTAAAAATATAATACATACTCCAAATCAGAATTGACCCTAAGATATAAATATATACAAAGCAATTATAAAAAATAGTATATATACATTTTCCAGATCTTCATTAGTAATCTCCACATTTGTGTCTACTACTATGTCATATTCGGGGAATAGAGCTTTGCCGTTGATGTGTCCGAGTCCACACAGTGTTGAAACAAAGCAAGAGTGATGCTCGTCTGTAACCAATTGCGCTGTAGGACTAAAGATCAGGGCCAAGATTGAAGCGATGCCCGGCAAGTTTGGCATGATCGTCGTATTTCTTATGGTGTAGCGGCTTCCGCTCTCAGATTCGCTGATGCTCGCTGCGATCAGCATACTTGAACATACAAATAATAATTATATATTGTTTAATATAAGTAAAAAGCACAGGTAAAATTACCGTGCAGCAGCATTCGAATCCGTATTCAATAGAACGGAGTTGACAGAACTTCTGTCGATATCAATCGCTTTGTTGGCTCCGATGTTGAATAAGCCAGTGACTGTAGTTTCCAATGGGCTAAAACAGTGATTTATATAAATATTTTTGCATATAAAAAAAGAAAACAAACTTACGTTGATTTACCTGAAAGGTCCTTTCAACGATATTCTCTGGGTGCAGTATCTTTCGTCCGGCGCCATATGCCTGGAAACGCGTTGAACATTTTTTAGAATTTGTTCGTTATTATGAACATGTATTTCGACCGGTTGCATAGTGTCGACTCTCCTACGCAGATCTCTGTTAACCTAAATTTATAATAAGGAATGTAACAAAGAGCAAATTTATATAACGACCGAATTGATTACTTTTGACAAGTAGCTTTCTTCAGAGGTTTGAGCGAAACCTTCTCTTACTAGCAACTCGTTGATATTCACACTTCCATTGAACAGTTCAAGCGATATTATGGAGAACACAACAGAAAACACCTGAAATAGATTAACATATTTTTTGATTATCAACTCTTAAATTAACATTATGTAATAAAAAACACACGAAAATTCAAGTAATTTAGAGATTCACATACGAGTAGTATTTAAAAAATATATAAGATGCTACAGAAAAACAAACGTGAAGATCTTTTAATGAACACGTTACAGACCGCGCAGGTGTTGAATAAATGTCTACATCTTTTGATCTATTTTAAAATTACACTTAAAATCAGTTCTTGCTTAGCTTAGTCTATTTATTGAAATGTGTTCATTGAAGATGATTGCATATGATCTTTAAAATATTTTTACCAATTTACCTTTCCTTTAAGACGCTTGCCTTCCGTAAGCTCCCTGATTTTATTCAGAGCATCTGTACTCCAAAACCCTCTAATATCTTTAATGATCGACGGAGTTAACTCGGAAAGCACAAATTGAAAAGCTGCCGGCTTAATCATTCTCAGATCATAGAGCGACGGTCCGAGCAATCGCAAATTGTCTATTCTAACCATTTTAACCTTCCCCATATCGATGAATGACACCTGCAATTTTTATAACCATAAAAAACATATTATGAAGAATAAAAGAAACATTTAAAAAATGAAAATCACCATAGCTTTATCGCAATCGACCAAGGATTCAACGACAACTCTGTAAAACTGCTGCTGGGGAGTATTATTATCATAAGCTGCATACAATTCTCCAATAGCTGGTGGGTAATTTAAAATAACTAATTCTGCATATGGTGCGTTCAGCTTGTTATTTATTCGTTTCAATTCTTGAAGCGAGCTTTCGTCAGCGTATTGAGCCCAAAAGAGTCCAGTCATATCAGACTGAAAACAAGTAGACTATATTGTACGACTCAAATACACTACCGATTGAATCATATTTAAAATGTATACATACCCTGAGAAGTCTCAGTATTACGTAACTTTCATCTATACCAGGCAAACATGGAACTATATACATGTTCTTATCTAAAGAGGACATTTCCAATTTTTTTGATAAGTGTGCGTCCGTGGAAATACCCAGCTCGGAGGCACGATGTAAAGCTTCTTGTAATCTTAAAAAAAAACATAATTTGTCATTGCTGTATAACTAATACACGTGGTTTATTTTTGTATCAAGTATACTTACGGCAAAACATTCAAGATCATGGGAACTTTTGACATTCTCATTTTTATTACTTGGTATATAGGTAATGATACTTTTCCCATTACTGAATCGCTCTGTATGAATAATTTTTTATTAAATTTTGTTTATGAGTAGGGTAAAAGTGTACAGTACAAATTTAATTGTTTATATGAACGTTAGAATGCGTAAATCTCAGTTAGTTTGCAAGGTGTCATGATGGATTGTAGGTAAATGGTAGTTACAGCCAGTTCGAGCAAATAGTAATCTTTATTTTTTATAATAATTAACATAACCAAACCTTGCGTGTCTGATCTGAATAAAAAATAAAGTCAGTTAGCTACACTGCTTTATCGGAATTATAAATTCTGATTATCAACCTTTACGCCAGACCAGTGGTATCCAACCGAAATGGATTACTGGGGTAAAAACAAAAACACTTACCTCATCTATGCCGATCGATGGAAATGACAAAATTATCTTGCTGAAATGAAATATAAAAAAATTAATAAGTGTCCAAATTATTGTTATCTTATATTGCTTATCTGAAATTACATTTCATCAAAATTAAGAATGGCTAAGTAGATCTGAAGAAAAAATACTGAAGTCTAAAGCCAGGATTATCAGTGAAAGACTATGGAGAAGTGTAATGTTGCAGTTGATTCCTTTATGCTTTGGCTAGCAAGGTTGCGGTTTAATATATGGTCGGTATTGTACTCATGGCAAGCAGAAATAAACTCGAGGACTTAAAAATATTGTTTAGACTAAATATGTAAGAAATGACACAATACTCTAATGGTAAACGTATAAAAGAAACATAGAAAACAAGCATTAAATAGGATAGCATCAATGTCTTTGGAATTACTTGGGTGCTTTTTAAAACGTCCAAAGCATCTAATGAACGGAACTTATACAACATAATACGTAAAATTTACATAAATTACCTGCTATTTTTATCAAAGTCAAATTGCATATTTTTGGCAGTGCAGCCGTTATTTTCCAACATTTTCATAAGTTGGGAAACATACAGTTCACCAGGCTGACGGTTATCCATATTTGTGAAATAAACGCTATTGAAAGGGTTCCATCCGTTGAGTTCCTTAGCTGCCTCGCGATCGTCTTCGTACCGATTGCTCATAAGGAAATAATTCGGGTAGAAAGCGCCTGCCATTATTATCTTCAAAACGAGCGTAAGCTCGACTTTTGACCAAATTTTCGATTTTTGCTGATTGATCTGTATGTCCACGGAATGCAGCCTCATCTTTATTTCATTGACGAGCTTAACCCAGTCCCTTACAGAATTCTGTTGTAGGAAAAAGTTGTCAGCCCAATCATTAAACCCTCCACTCCTCGCAGTGAAATTTCTCCCTTTGTCGAGAGATTTGTAAACCTGGAAATTAAATTAAAAATATATTTCAATATACTTAAAAATATAAAATAAATGTATAAAATTATAAATGTACCGCATAAACATGTAAAAAGGCAATACAGTCACTCATTGATCCTTGGGCCCATGATACTTTGCTGTTATACGTTGCTAAGAGTTTTAAAAACGGTGCCTTAAATATGTTTTTCGTTGAAATGGCAGCTCCTATAACATATATGTATGTATGTAATGATCAATTGAGGTTTATGCTATTTTTGGATAATATTGTATCATATAATAAAATGTTTTTTTATAAGGCATGTTATTGATAGAACACAGATATCACTAGAAAATATTAATACGCTATTTCTCAAATTCAAACTAATGTTGTGTAGAATGTGCAGACATCAGCCATCGTAGTAAAAACGAGACATGCATTTGTAAATCTCAGAGTTTAAGAGAAAATATTTTCGCCCACTCAAGTAAGGTTGCTCATTTGCACTATCACAAAGATTGTAAAAAATGATAATTGACTAGACTTTAGAAAAACGAGTTGACAGGATCTAGGGTGCACGATTTTCTACATACAATAGATGATTACGAACCTCATTTATGAACATACCTATTATTATAGCTTCTTCTACGCATCCGAAAATATATCCGAGCACAATCAACTTAGACACTCTGAGATCTAAGGGTAGCTTGCTCATAATTTCCCCGAGAAAGGTTATATCTCCGTCTTCATTTGAGTCAACATTGTTCACTGTTTTATATAAAGCACCCATCTAATAAAAAAAAAAAACATTCAGTTAAATGCTAAATAGTACACTTTAATAAAATATACACTATTTAACCCACTGTTTTAAGGAGTAATATATTTTTATGAATGTTGCTGAGATCTGGTGGGTTCATAGCGAGAGCCAAAATGTTTTTCGGGGAACCCATCTTAAGCATTTTGGCGCTCAAGATGAGAGTTTCAATGTTCGATCTTTGGATTTCTGGCACGTTTTCTTCGGCAAAGTTTTCCTAGAAAAAGTTTTCATTTGAATTGTTTTATTTATTGCGATTTTTTCTTTATTAAAATATAAGAGGACTCACATAGAAACATTTCGGCACAAGACGGTAAACTTTTCCTGGTTTTACGCGACCAGCCCTACCTGCTCTCTGAATGCAGCTCGCTTTAGATGTCCAATTTAATTGAAGCATCGGGAATTGCGAGCCAGGTTTGACAACATTAATTTTCGTAAGACAGAAGTCGATGACTGAAAACGTAATATGTTAACAAATATCATAAAGTGATATATACATACATATGTGATTGTGTATATTATAAATACCATATTTGACATCCGGTACTGTTATTGAGCTTTCGGCTATGTTTGTCGCCAAAAGGATTTTTCTATAACCATTTGGCGGTTTTTGAAACGCTTTATTTTGCTCAAAGACCGTGATTGTAGAATGAAGGGGAACCAACCACCACTTGTGCATTGGGCTTTTGTCGTCAATTTTCATACGTCTAGCTTCCGAATTTAACAGGCAGTATAAATATTCAATCGTTGATAATCCGGGTAAGAAAATCAACACACATGGTCTTTGCTCATCTTGAGCTGTGTCTTCTTCTCTTAAATCTATCGTTTCAAACGCATTTAAAAGTTTGACCGTTAACTCAAACATTTCATCTGTTATTTCAGCTTTGTTACCTTCGAATGCGGGTACCTGTAAATGTATTATTGGCTTTATTAAATTTAATTGTAAAAGTATAAGTGAACTATTCAGTATATTTAAATATTGTTTTAGCATAAAAATTTGCCTGAAATGATTATTTTTTCATGATAACTTTGAAGAAATACTCACTCGCAATTTTGAAAGGTGATCAAGATAGAATATCTGTACTATGTGCGGTTTTATATTGTCTCTGTGCCTAACTGTTAAGACAGGGACACTTTCGAAAGCATCTGACACACTCATTGCGAAATAATCTGCAAATGCTACAACATTAAAAGTTGCAGACATCAGTATAACCTAAAAAATAAAAACAGCATTTTGTAATGATTTGTATTGTTAATAAATGTGCTAACTATCATATTTACCTTGACGTTGTGAGAATTGTTTCTCAGCAATTTTCTTATAACGATAAGAAGAAAATCCATTTCTTGATCACGTTCGTGTACTTCGTCTAATATTATATGGGTGTAATTTCTTAATGACTGCTTTGAAACTGTATAAAAATATAAATTTTTGTATAAGAGTGGTTTATGAATTGAAAATAAATTGTACGAGCTCGGATCTGTCTGACTGAGCTCGGTAGATTTATAGAAGAAAAGTTAAATTTATATAGTGTCTAAATTTAAATGACATTTATTAATAATAATAATATATACATACGTATATATACCTTGATCTCTTCATACATTTTCAATAATGATAATAACTTTAATTTTAGTATAGTTAAAATTATATTTTTTATTATGTATTAATGTATGTAATATTTACATATCTAGAGTCTCAAGTGCATCTTAAATTTATATTATTTTTTCTATTGTATAGTGATATAATAGAAATGGGTCATAAAATAATAAAACTTTGAAAAAATTTAGACGTCGGCGGCAACTTTATAAAGGCACTGTAAACGGTCGTTTACGCGAGCACGATCTCTGCTCAGATCTGCTTGACCATGTCCGATCCGTTTGTTTTGAGCACGGACAACGGACAGACAACAGACGGATCTGTCCGACAGTTTTAACCCCACACACTGGCGGATTTGTCCGTCGGACATCCATTTCGGACAAATCCGACGGGCAAATCAACGCTCAAGGAATACTCAAGGGCTAAAAACGCTCAAGGAATACTCAAGTCTCAGCAGTGAAATATTAATTCAATGGCTAATTGAAAAGACTGGAGCATTGATGAAAAGCGATGCATATATGTTATGTTAATTTACTGCAACTACTCAGAAGCCAATCAGTATTTTATTGCCAGAAGCAGAGTCAGTTTTAGCGTGGAGCCAAGTAAGCCTCGGCTTAGGGCACCACGGTAAAAGGCATTTTAAGGGGTGCCTAATTTTGAATTAATAGGCATATAGGCATCTTTGTGACAATATATTTTTTGCACGAATAGTGAATTCAATCCATTCGAAGCTTCAGCATGGAGCATTGATTCAAATGGATCACATTAATAGTTAATGATAAATATTTAAAAAAAGTATCAGTCATGTTTTTCTGTGAGTCATCCATTAGTATTTCTAATACTCACTGATTTCATTAAGAAGTACTCCAGTCGTCACATACTGTAGCCGCGTATCTTCACTCAATTTTTTCTCTAGTCCGACCTTTTAACAAGTAATTATTATTAAATAAATGTCACGAAAACATATCGCGAGATTATTGATATAGTTGAAATAAAAGTCACCCTGTAGCCAATGAGTTCTCCCACTTGACAAGAATGTTCGCATGCCACACGATCTGCGATGCACATCGCTGCTATCCTACGCGGTTGCGTAACAATAATATTGCAGTGCTGTTGTGCGTCATAACACTCTTTTAAGATCCATTGTGGTATTTGTGTTGTTTTTCCGCATCCCGTGGGACCTTCGATGATTGTTACAGTTTGGGAGGCTATAAGTCCAAGGATCTGGTGTAGAAAGTTACGATTAGAAAGCAATCAGCTAAGAGTCAATTGAAAATTTAAATGGCATACCCTCGATTTGTAGTCTTCGATAGGAAGTTTAGTTTTACTTCTGTTAAAATTGTATTTTCTCAATACAATTGGAGTGTTGCGGGCAAATTCAGAATTTTTCTTGCATTCGTCATCTTCGTCATAATCAAAAGTTTGAAGGTCCTTGTTAAAAGAGAGTATGTGATATGTACATCGTTATAAGCAAAAAGGAAATTGAGAAAAAGTAAGATATTGTCGTTCAAAAGCAAAAGTAGTCATCTAGCCTCACAATAAGTATAACAGTTTTGCTTTTGAATGTTTATGTGTAATGATCGGATAGTTGTCTTTACTTTTTTTATTAAAATAAAATTGTGCAATACATCAAATGTGAAATGGATTTTTCTTTAATTGCGAGAGTTTAATTATCAAAAACAACAAAGAGAACCCGCTATCCGATTAGAAACTATATGTAATATTACCAGCATTTGTTGCCTTTCATCTTCTTGAATCTTTTGGGCATATTCCTGGCCTATATGCAATTTCTCCTTCTTTTGACAACTCGAGGAACTTGCATAGCTCGAGATTATTCTATACCCACCTGACTGAGAGCCACTCAATTGCTCAGTTGGGGCATTAGATTTGAAAAAATTGTTTATTTCGTCCATCGTACATCACCGTTTTTGGAAATGAAGTGTTGCAAATGCGAAAAATGTCATTGTTGCCAGGCCGCAGCTAGTGATGCGCATAATTTAGGGATGCGCCGACGGAAAAAAAACTCCGGCTTATTCACGATAAAAACATGTTTGTTTTTGTAAGAATAAATGTAAAATTTAAAGAAATATAAAAAAAAGTGATGATTGTTTTTGCGTCCTCCTATTCGGTTTAAATACTTTGACTAATACTCTCACATCACATATTTTTAAAACATAGTGTAATATCTAAGTGCAGAATAACCATGAAGCAACATACGTAAAGTGACTAAATTTTAACATTGGTGAAACGGAACACATTAATCATGGGGAGGGATGTTCTTGTTTAAAAAAATGCTCTGGAGCAACAAAATTTTATTTTCATAAAACACAAAAATTGTATTGTAATATATTTTTTAATTTAAACATATGTAAAATTTACAAATATACATATATTTATATTATTAAACATCTTCAAAAACCCTTTATTCTATCGCATATTTTTTATTAAAGTGATTTTTTAGTAGACTGACAACTGAGAGTTTCAGCATTCAGAGAGGCGCAGCATTCTTTCCAAAAATCGTGACCTTTTAAAACGCCACGGGACGCAGGACAAATTGTGAAAAAAGTCCTGCATCCCGCGTCCCGCGGGACTGTCTCGCCAAAAGCGGGACGTCTGGTCACCTCAAAGGTACGATTCGGATCTCCGCGACATGTGCTGCGCAGCATATAACGCGCGATAGCAGAAATTGCTGCCGGGCGTCAAATGCGGTCGTGATTGTTTCCGATCTCCGCGGCAGCAGCAGCATCGAAAGTAGTGTTTTTCTTAAATTATGAATAATATAATTCAGAGCATTTTATTAGAAAAAGTTATATTATTGTACTATTACTACTTCAAAAGCAGAAAACCAATAATACAAATGTACAGTAAAGGTTGCATTTGGGGACGCGAGACCGTGGCACGCGACAAAGACGCACGACCAAAACAAGAGACTGGTGTGTATGCAATTGTATGGAGAGCATTTTGTATGGAGAGCGCGCGACCACGACAAGCGACAGCGACGCGCGACAGAAGCAATGCGCAAGCAAGTCTCGATCCAGTAGTGTCACGTGATGCGAGCGGCATATGTATTTGACAGAAGAAAACGTGGAAAAACCATGTACTTTAAGGATCCCGGAGACGATGAATCGTGATTGATCAATCGTTACGTGATTGACGGTTTCGATTGATGCTATTATAGTAGAATACTATTGTTGCACAATAATAAATATATAATAAGTTAGTAATTGGTATGAATTTCCTCCTCGTACCTTGGAAATGATAATAATGGAAACGCGTGAGGCTATATTCTAAAAATTAAAAGAGAACATTGCTTTTACTAATTTATTTAGTGTTTAGTGTGTAAAAAATTAACTATATTAGCTATATTAGACATTTCCAAGGTACGAGGAGCAAATTCATACCAATTACTAACTTATTATTTATTTATTATTGTGCAACAATAGCATTTTTATAATTATCGGGCTCAATTTGTACCAACGTCTGATTCTTTTCAATTTTTTTCTGAGTAGAAAACGCAAGAGTAATTGCAAGAAATGCAATATCTGCGTCCGAAATTATCTTGACAGATCGGCAGGTACTAGAATCAGAGTTATCAACCGTCCCGGATTTTCCAGGAATGTATCAGAAATTACATATTTAAAAATATATTTTTGGGCTAGATTCGAGTATTTCTGGTTTAGAATCAGATGAGACTTCAGTTTTTTTCAAGGGAGGGGGGTAAAAGTAAGCCTATCAGTGGCGTTCTTTTAATATTTCAATTGCATTAAGATTCATAGTAATTCATTAAACTACATGCACTCTTTTTCTGGCCAAATTCAAGGGAGGGGAGAGGGAGTGCCCATATATGTCACCTCCATTTAATGTCCCTGACAGTATCGAACAAAGCTGTAGCTTCTTTTCAAGACTGACGACTCAGCACTGAAAGGATTTAAAGTTTGACAACGGGCGGTGGAGATTAAGCTGCTGCAGTAGTATTTTTATTGACGATTTACTGAAGTTACATGTATAATAATATAATAAATTGACAGTGCGGTGGACCCGCATCAGCTGTACGGGCCCGCCGAGTCACCTCGAGAAGATTGTATTCGTTACGCCAGTGCTACCAGAGTACCGGCAAGTTTTGGCCATAATAAAATCTAAATTGAAATATATATAAATGATGATTTTAACGTCCATAAAACTAAACGTAGTTAAATACAAATTGAGATTGTAGATTTTTTAAAAATAAGGTTATTTTTAAATAATGTTTTATAATAATTTGAATTATTCACTAGAAATATTTAATTATAAATTAGCGCGCCGGTGAGTCAATGGCCGAGTTTCGTCGGCGCTGTCTTCTCGGGTGCTGCTGACCGTGTATTAGGCCGTCTAGAAAAAGACATGGCCTCGTTGGTTCGGCGAGGGGGCCGCTTGCTGGGGGTGAACGCGAAAAATGCGACTTCGGTGTGCGGGGGCGCGAGGACGTGCGCTTTGCCGGCGGTCTTCCGGAACAGTTACATAACCTGTTCGGCAGCTCCGCCCAGCTGGTGGCACTCGCGATCGGCTGCGTGGAGGTGACGAAAATATATTCATCTGCACTACCCGTTTATTATATGCCTTCGATAGAAGATGACGGCCTTCGCAAATGTGCCTTTCACCTGTCACTCTTTTGCATGTCAAATTTTGCCTATGATCTAATAGTCCGTTTCGAGGTTATGTCTCATTTATCAATTTGCTTTTCATCTATGTGGGGAATAAAAAACGCGCTCTCTCACACATTAACGTTATGTAATACGGTAACACAGTTGTACATAATTGACAATTGAACGTTTATTTGTAGTTCGGCGCTAAGATTGAAGATTGACCTTGAACTTGGACAGCTGTCGTCGATTGAATTGCCTATCATTTTTTATGTGATAAAATCGTTCCCATTGTACTTCGAAAGGAAGTTACTAGAAGCGATCACTTGGTTTGGGTTTAAATGGTATAATAAAAATAAAACTAGTATTACAGTCTAAAATACGATTACATATCTACTTTTACCTGCATTATCGACCAACATGCTTTATGTATGCCTTGAGTGATATCGCCGTACATGTACGGTGGTCGATCTTTCACTGTTTTCATTTACATATGTATATAACTGAAGAAAAAATAAATAAAAAACATTTATATAGTACTTAGTGATGTTTATGTAAAATTATATCAATAATGAGTACAGAATAAATGAACATAACAAAAAATATTTTTTACCAATTTTATAAAAAATATTCAGACTGAATTAATATAAAAAAAATTCACAAAAGTCGAACAACATTTAAAAAGTATGTAAAATAAATCAATGCTATAAAATGTTGACAATTTTTTTTATAATAAATAAATAACAACAGAAATCATTTTGTAAAAATACGTAAAATTAACTTACTACTCTAAGGCCGGTTTCACACGTGCCGGATGGATTCACCCGGCACCGGGCCGGCGCCGTTTACAAAGCTTTCACACGTGGCCGGTTTCTTCCCAACCCGACCTATACCCCGTCAACTGGTGCCAGTAATTTAGGATTAACGGCTTCACATAAGTCCTTCCACACATTTCGCGTTATTTTTTTATTTTTGTATGTATTCTACTAAGATAATTAAAAGAGATTACATTAATATAATTAAAATTTCGAGGTCTATTTCTTCCGCTATTGCCTAAACACGAGGAATATATATTATATTTTATTACAAGATACCCCAATCACTGTCGACGGCCCGGTTCATGTTTGAGTTTTACCCCCACCACACTCAATTCGGTACCCGGCGCCGGACAGTTTAGTGAGCGCGGCCGGCGACAACCCGGCAGTCAGCGTCGGGCCGGCGCCGGGTAGATTTGTCCGGCACGTCTGAAATGATAGGTACTAGCCCATACAACACCATCCCCACTGCACGGCGCCGGCCCGGTGCCGGGCAAATCCACCCGGCACGTGTGAAACCGGCCTAAAGAGTTACCAATAATGAATTTAATCAAAAGACATTATATATTTGAATAACTGTTTATTTTATATATGGTAAATTAATACCAGATATGGACATATCTCTAATAAACGTTTTAAATTAAAACTTTATATATGTACATAGATAATGTTTGTGAAAAAATACTCTAATATTGCTAATAAATGTATTTTTAGAATGCATTGAAGCTATAAATTTATTTTTTAGTGATTGATTCACAGACTAACGTTGTGTTTAAAGATTCTTTTAATTTAATATGGTTTGTACCAAATATGAAACTAGAAATACAGATGATCATTTATTTCTTTCAGTAAATAGTATCTATAAGATATTTTCAATTTACTTTTATTAAATTTTGATTTTAATTAATTGGCGAAAATGCTAAAATACCAAATTTAGCAATAATTAAATTTAATCATTGTGAACTTGTTTTTGAACGGTAGAATCTTTCGAATTAAAATTTAAAATTATTTGTCAATTTCCAGACCCTTACCTGCTGGAGTTCTACAAAGTTCAATTTTATGAATAATGCGTCATAATAATGTTTTCTCGTAGAAGAAAACAGTCTTCGCTGTCAATAAATTAGTAAAAATTAAAATGTGTAACAATTTTCTAGTTTGGCAAAGTACCTTGGATTCTAAACTTTCCTGGAAATCTCATACAAATAAACTAACTCTAAAATCTAAAACAACCAGAGCAAAACTATACCCTCTGCCGCAAAAGTAAACTAAATATCAAAAACAAATTACTTGTATTTAAATCTACAATAAGATCTGCAATTTTGCACACTTCTCTGGTTTGTTGATACATAATTAATACTCATAAGGACCCAATAAAACTTGAATCACAACAAAATATTCCATTAAGAATCGCGTCAAATGCTCCATGGTTTGTCCACTTGTTACACCGTGATTTAAAAATAGATACCCTAACTGAACACTTCGATAAATTTAACGTAAAACAGGGAGTAATATAAAATAAATACTAGTTAATAAGATTTTCACTCATATCAAGATTACATTTCAGTTCATTAGGTTGGAGAGGAAATTGCAATATACAACACACCTGCTGTTAGAAAAAATGTACTTTGGTTTTAACAAAAGCATTTGTTTTGCATAATCCGTAATCTTCCGGCTGTTATCTTTACATATTGTTTCAGTGTAATCTTTTCCTTGTTTATTTTAATTACTCTTGCAATGCTCAACTTAAATGGGATAAAAGTTAAAGTACTCAGTTCAATTCTTTTAAGATGTTTACATTGTTAAATTGCTGTCGTAGATATGATACATTGTGTGTTTTATCAATGTATAAATAATTAAATTTTTTTCGTGACAATTAGTGTAGGCTAATTTAGATTCTTTGCTATTGTGTATCTCTGACGATTGTTCCCAATATTACTTTGTGTATTTCTGGGGATTGATAATTTATATGACATTCACGACACTGACTATATATTTCATTAAGGATGCATTGTTTATAAATAATTCGATATAGTGCTAAGTGAAAATAGAGTTAGTCATTTACATTTACTAATTTAATAAAAAAATGCCCAATGATATACAGTACACCCCCCCATAAATTGTAAACGTGCTATTTGGGTGCGGGTAGTTAGGGATTAAAAAATACTCAATTTTTTGCAATACATACGTATGAATCAGGCGCGTCTAGTGAGATATCCTCCCTTTGGCTCGCTCACACAAAGTAACTGGGACTAAAATAGCACATCCCTAATTTACTGTGTTATTGGGGGGGTCTACTGTATATATATAGTGTATATTACTTCAACTTACTCTATCAAATTGTTCATTATATTCTTCTTACTTCCACTTCAATTTTTTTGATAAAAGTATGTATGGATAATTTTGTAATTAAATGTAATTTTTTAGATCAACCTATGAAAAGACATATAAACGGAACATTTATGTGTCTGCAAAGTTGTTCGAATCGAGAGACATCGTCGCGCCGACCTTCCCTGATTCAGTTTCAGAAGGCGACGTAAAGTATGTACATAACTATCTACTTTATTTCGACCAAAATTATATTCTCATCAAATTGTAATTTATTTTAGGATAGATCGAAAAATAGGCGACTCCGTTGCAGAAGATGAAGTCATTTGCGAGATTGAAACTGATAAGACGGCCATGCCGGTCATGGCCCCCGTCTCTGGAGTTATCGAAGAGTTTTATGTAAGTAACGGCGATACCGTGAAAGCTGGTCAAAAGCTCTGCCGTATCGCCGTCGGAGCAGCTGGAGCCAAAGCTCCGGAGAAAGCGAAAGAAGCTCCTGCCGCAACACCTGCACCATCCGCTGCGTCTACGGCTCCTCCGCCGACGCCGGTTCCCGTCGCAGCAGCTCCACCGCCACCATCATCACCTCCTCCTCCAAGAGTATTAAAATTTATAATATAAATAAATATACATTTTGATTTTTTTATAAATATTAATATATGTTTGTAATATTTAGCCAGCGTCTGCTCCTGTATCATCGATTCCGGTAGCTGCTATAAGACATGCGCAAGCTATCGATTCCGCTACTGTTAAGGTACATAAATTCACATATTAGACACAATTTTTAACTGTAACTAATCTCTGGAGCTGTTTAAAAATATAACTTGTGGAAAAGTTGATCTTGTGCCAAGATTTTTAGACAGAGATCTATTTCTATGACTTGAAAGATGTGTTTTTGTCGATAAGTTTTATCTATGTATTTTTTATGATGCATAGGTTCCTCCAGCTGATTACGCGAAAGAGATCACCGGAACACGTACCGAGCAAAGGGTAAAAATGAACAGAATGAGACTACGCATCGCCCAAAGGTTAAAAGAAGCTCAAAACACAAACGCAATGTTGACGACGTTCAACGAAATCGATATGAGGTTTATATTTTTATGGTTTTAAGTTAACATATGATTATGGTAATTTGAATTTGAATTTTATTTTTATTTTTAGTGCAATAATTTCGTTCCGAAAGAACGTTTTACCCGCTTTCCAAAAGAAGTACGGCATCAAGTTGGGCTTCATGTCGCCGTTTGTCAAAGCTGCCGCATATGCCTTACAAGACCAACCCGTAGTTAATGCCGTTATTGACGGAAACGATATTGTTTATAGGTAAGATATGATGAATATTTTCTAAAACTACTATATCCATCTCTAGTTAAATAAGCGAATATTTAAAGTAGGTTTATATTTTATTTTTAGTACTTCTATTCTAATTTATTTTGCTGCCTTCAACTGCCGCTAATCTTATTTTCTATTGTGTATCAATTTCTCAACTTTTTCAATGAATTTGTGATAATTATCGTCTTTCAAAGCATCGTTGCTCTTTTAGAGTATAAGTTTTTTGAAAAAATGGATAATGAGGTATTTAATCGCAAATGACCTGGTTAATTATAATAAAATAATTCATTAGTATGAGTCGTTAGTGAGATTATCTTCATTTTCAAGTAACATTGAATTTTTTATATCTACTAATTAATTATTTTACAGAGATTATGTGGATATATCAGTGGCTGTAGCGACGCCTAAAGGTCTCGTTGTTCCAGTATTAAGAAACGTACAGGAGATGAATTATGCCGACGTTGAAGTAGGCATTGCTGCTCTAGGAGAGAAGGCTAAAAATGGTACATAAGTGATTTTTAAGTATCTTCTTTTATATGAGCAATGCTCTAAATTTTTTTAATCGTTTTACAGGGCAGTTAGCAATTGAAGATATGGACGGTGGCACTTTTACGATCAGTAACGGCGGAGTGTTTGGCTCGTTGATGGGCACTCCGATCATCAATCCTCCACAATCGGCTATTTTAGGAATGCATGGCACATTCGAACGACCGGTAGCTATCAACGGACAGGTTAGTATCTATTATTAATGTTGCTATAATGTGTATGTTTTGATTTTAATGTAATTTTGTTTTTAGGTTGTTGTACGTCCGATGATGTATGTTGCCTTAACTTACGATCATAGATTGATAGACGGCCGTGAAGCCGTATTGTTCTTGAGAAAAATCAAAGACGCAGTTGAAGATCCTCGAGTCATCCTCGCCGGCTTGTAACGGAATAAATTGCGAAGTGAAACATTGAGATTGTTCGAAGTTGGTTCTTGTCGGTTGCTTGTTAATGATTTTAATTCAAAAGTAGCACTTTGCACGTTTATTAGTTGAAAGTTGACCGATTAAGTCCTTTTTATTAAAAAAATGTAATCAAGCAATTTAACGAAATATATTGTGTAGATATATTAGTATTTATATTTCAATGTTGATTCTTTATAATTTATTTATGTATTAATTTAAAAGATTGTCTCATCAGCATTTTCTTTATTAATCTGTCAACATTTTTTTTTAATAACTATTTATTAACATTTTTAAATCTCGCCCTGTCATGTTTTTTAGGGTTGCGTCAAGATGTAATCGTTTTCATTATCATTGTAAAATATTTTTTTTATTTAATTTTTTCGATGATCTTAAAAACTGATTTTTTGAAAGTATTAATAATTTATGGTTCTTTTTGAACCATTCTTTATCTCGGTGGACTCGTTAAGAGTTGTTTTTTTTGTGATTTTTATATACATTATGTGTACGTGTTGTGCGTACATATTGTACATTTATTGGTTCAGAATTATGATCATGATGTCTGTTTTATTTTTGCTTCATTTGGATGTTGAACAAAATTTTGAATTCAAATAAAATAGTGATCAATTCAATGTTATGTCTTTGATTTATAGGTAATAAAACTATTTAAAAGAAATGCATTTGTCTTTTGGTTCCATTATTTCAGTGTGAGATAGTCTTATTTTTTTATTAAGATATGAGTTGCCTAGTGGTGTTATGCAAATAATATTTTTTTAATCTAAGGTCAACTTCAGATTATAAATTACATGGTGACCAATTAAATATTATCATTGCAATTATTTTTTGGGTTCGGTGATTATTGCACACAGCGAAAATTATAATCGATCAATCACCTATGCTTAGAAGTTCGGTGTGGAATTTTCGTATTTGCAATAATCCTGCAATACTAATTTGTGATTTGGTAGATTTAACTTTAACTTAAGTTACTGTATAATTATCATGTAAAGGTAATATATTTTATAATAATTTATTTCAAATCATATATTGTTATATATATTTATTCGTATTAAAAAATAATTTTTATAGGTAATTATATAATTGTTAAATAATCTGAAATAATTATAGAATTATTTTTTAAAAACAGATAGTATATTATTGCGTCATAATGTATAAATAGATTAAATAATTATATAACTAAATTATTTTTATATATAAAATATAATAAATAGAAAAAGATTTTGTATAAATTTAGCCAAGCTTGAAACCATTTACAAAATATTTCCCCTGTGACCTACTACTATACAATGGGTGTTTCATATAATAATTTTATGAGCATTTCACAGGTAACCTATTTTATTAATTATATAGAGATGTAAGCTTGGAAAAAGTAAGAAAATTCAATATAACTGAACACAAAAACTCGTTAATAATTTATTGGGTTTTCTATGAAATTCTAGCGTTTTGCATTTTTTACAGTGAAGTCTAATTTGAATGTTAGAAAGTTAGTGAATTATACCGGGCAGTGGGATCTGGAAAATGTAGGAATGTAACTAGGCAATGCTGATAGGTAGCCAGTTTTCAATCGACAACATCTACAGCGACTCCAGGATTTTTTGTAAAGACAGCGAATCCGCATTTGTGGGAATACTCTGAAACACTTCCAGGTCGTCAGCATATTCTGAGTTTTCAACACAGCAGAGAAAGAAAATTGGATCCTTGCGGTACTCCAGATGAGCGAAGCTTATGTACTAACGACGGTTACTTAGTTATTCGGAAAAAAGCCAACAAGATCGTTTGAGAAAGTTGCTTAATTTTCGAATAATATATTTTTCGGGTTTTGAGGTAAAATTAGTGTGACTTTGCAGCCAAAATATACGCCGGAAAAGCTGGTAAAAGTTTATTTTATAAGCATATATTGTCATATATATATGGAAATGTTGCTGCCACTATCCGGTGGTGGAGTCAAAATGGCATGTCTTGGAAGTCAGAGAGTCGAATTATCGTCGGCTGTTATCTATCATTCTTGTAATGATACTGACGTGTCTTGTGCTGTGTCGCATCTGACTCTATGTGCCCCGTTGTGACAAAGTGTCACATATTTTATAATGCTGGGTCGAATTAGCTCTGGCGAATCACAGATTGGACACAACCACGAAATGTGTTTACATCTTAAAAGGTAAACTATCAGATGTCCGTTCCGGCGATTATTAGCAAAGGGATAGAAGCACAATAGTCTTGCGCAGGGTAGAACGCATTGTCTATCACGCATCCTTTCCAAACAAAGAGTAGTTTTCCGGTACTTATGGGCGCTTACAAGAGAATAACGGAAAGGATGTGCTAAAAGGTGGTCCGTGAAATATTAACAATTAGGAGATCTCTATTATATTGCTAGGAATTACCATTGAGACGAGTTGGTTTCGAAACGGTAAAAAAATTAATTGTGCAGGTGGTTGAAATCTCCACAAATGCAACTGTGATAGTCAATTTATTGTAAAGGGCTTTGGGAGACATATGGCAGCAGACCAGCATTTTCTTTTAGGTCCATTTTAAATATTTAAGTCTTTTTTAAGCATTTTGTCACATGACTTTTTTCAATACATTTATCAACATACATATTTTCGTAAGAATTATTAATTTTTTTACTTCATACTTGAGCAATTCTAAAAACAGAAAATATATGACGCATGTAAATAATTATGCTCAGATAAATGTATTTCTGTTGATGTAGTCACACTTTTTTAACGATTAAAATGTTATGTCTATTGCAAAAATAATGTATATGCGACCAATATCGAAATACTGAAGAGTATAGGAAAGGACAAATATATTATATATTTTTCGATTTGCTCACTACAAATGCATTTTCAGACTAATACTGTCCTTATTTAGGATTACACTGTTATGAATACACCTATTATAATGTTTCTGTATCTTAAGTTTATAAACATGATTGACCCACATGAAAAAAAGAATGAATATTTTATTATAAATACGTCCATATTTTTTAGAATTCTTTGACCTTTGAACATAAAAGATATAAATTAAATCAGGGAAAACTACGTTTTTTCTCATCCCGAAACAATTTGCTAAATCGTAATTTGCGAATGCGTTATCGAATGGAACGCTGTCGTCTTCCCCTTCATGAATACAAATACAATTACTTATTTCCTCCCCGCGTACAAACTTGAGACATTTCTATGTAAATTAAGACGAAGGGGAATACTGTGTATTATTCAGAAACAAAAAAATGTCTAGATATTGTGCTAAGCTTGGCGACGGAGGAAGATAGGGAGAGAGCTCTATATACCCACCCTTCGAATTGCAAAACTTGCCGATTGGTCGAAGGGAGAAACGACTATTTTTTGGGGGTTGGAAAATATTGCGTTTTTTACCATATAAAGATACGTGCAAATTTTGATTTACGACTATGGATATAATAATAACAGGCGATTTATTAAAATGCGTTTTTGATTTATATACATTTATAAGGATGTACAAGGGAAAGTGCAAAAAAATCGGTTTAAGCATTATTGAAATTTGTTGTGATATGTAAGTGTATAACAATTTAGCGGAATCATTATGTAATAATTTATTTTAAGTTAATGAACTTAAGATTTTTTATTTTGAATATAGTTTACGACATTTATATATAGGGCATGCATGACTATGTAATTTAACAGGTTTTTACCCTAAACGATACATTTGACCTCCATTTATGCAGTTTAAAAGTAATTCACCTGCTATTTTTATTATATATCTTTAGTGCCTAGAATTATATAAATAATTTTAAATTTGCCTTTAAAAAGGTTAACACTGTCACAGTATATTCAAATTTGTACTGTTATGCACTGTTTTTAGGATAAATTAATTTTATTTTGGCAACAGTAGTAGTATACTGCCAGCTTAGTTGTGTCGGAATAGTCACGATGTAAAATTTGGCCCTAAAAAAGAACATTCGATTTTCTCTTTCTTCCACATGGTAAATCTATACGTAAAAAAAATCCAATATATAATACATAGTAACATATTATTTATTTTAAAGATGGTTAGTGCTTCCTTCTATTCTCTCGTCATTGTTCTAGACATATTCGAGTAACGCGAGTGTGTTCCTTTTAAAGAGCACTTATATAAAGTCTGATGGATATTTTACACTAATTTTCGACAAAAATAGCAAGCATGTTCTTTTCTTGAGGTTTTTATTTATTAAATATAATATTTTTTTGGCAAATACTGACATATGGGGTATACTTAATTTAAATATATACAAAAAATATTTTCAGGTTTCACTTGCTTAGATAACTATATTATATATTTATGATGTAAGTGTTAATTTAATTTATATGTGCATAATATGAATTATAATGTGCACACTGACGTTAAATTGTGTATCGGTTAAGATATTTTCACGTTTAGCCAACTAATGCAAACTTGGATGTCTGTTGGACGAACTTGCGAAACTGCAGTTTTAGTTTTCAATGCATTCACAAGAGTTTGTTAGTAAAACTAGATCGGATTATGTCTTAACTTTATAATATCTTCATTTCGTGCTGATTAATATTCTGCTTTGTATTGCATAGAATTAACTGATGTATAAAATATATTATTATTATATGTTCAGCTGTTAATTTCAACCGGTTAAAAGAGTAGTGTAAATTAACCGTATGTTTTCTTTATTAAAAGTTATTATTTAATTTAAAATGTTTATTGTTGCTCAAAAATAGCTTTTAAATGCGTTTAATCGACTACGACATGTGAGAATAATAATATTGTATTTTTTAAAAGCTGACAGTATGTTTTGATATATGTAAAATGCATGTAAAATAAATTATGATGTCATAATAATTAATACCGGTATTACTTATTGAAAATAAAGTCTATACCCTGAAGTAATAATCCAATATTATTTGGTTTAATTTCTATTAGTACAAATTAATTTTAATTTATAATTAATGAACACAGTTTAGACCTGAGATGCATTATGACAACTAGTGATTCAAAATATATAATATATATGTATATACAACAGTTTACTACTAATTAAAAAAATATGACTTCGATTTTTGAATATAAATATTTCTTGGTAAAGTTAAAATACAAGGCTAGTAAAATAATAAGCAATTTTCTACTCTGCTTGGGTCAATGTATATCTTTTTAGATCTTAGTTACAGCAATGCTGTGATTGCTGTGTGTGTTTAAAATAATCGTGGATATTCTTAATTTAAACAAGGTTCGTTCAATGGTAAATTTCTATGGAAATTTGTTTTTCATAACGGCGACGTGAAATTTATTTATTTATTCAAATTAAATAAGTACTATTGTGATCTGATAGGTTACCCCAATGCGTCACGGTTGTCAAAAAACAATGGTTCGTTTTGAAATAATTACTGAAATATTAAATTAAGATAAATTAAAATAAATGTTTTAAAATATTTTCAGGAGATTCTATATAATTTTTAGAATATAACTCGTATATTTCTGCATGTGTATTAAGTTATTTGATTTTAAAATTTTTGAAAGCAATTTCTTATTTGTCTTAAGTTTGATATAACTACTTACAAAGTAACGTATACATTTTTATTTTACTTTATGTACTGTTTTTATGTATACGCATTTTCTTTAGTAGTCCAGTCAAATAAGGCGAAATAAAGGCTAAACCTCGGAATGAAAGATAACAAGCTGAAATTTTGCACAGACTTTCGTATTGATGTTCTAAGGACAGGGTGAAAAGTCTCATAAAATATCGTGTCTGCTAATCAAGATATCAAAGGTCAAAGGTCACAAAATTTGTTTTTTGCAAATATCTCGCATTTTATGCGTCACACGTCATTAGATGCTTTACAAAACTTGTAAAGAATAAAATTTTCTACAAGTTTGGTTAAAATATTTGTTTTGTATCCTTAACCGTTTTTGAGATATAGCGCGAAGAGTGGGAGGCGTACATCCGTTTATAGAATCCAGCGAGTATTTCTACCTGCTTAACTTGGTACAAGCTTTGAAAAAGTAAGCAATCGTGAAAAAAGTGGTCTCGGCAAGTCGTTTGAACCATAATTTTATTACTTTTTTTATTGTATTATTAGGAATTATGAATGCAATATTGCTCGACTAGAAATTTGTGCGAAAAAATTGAAAGAGTTGAGAGATGTCCTTACGGAGTATGTACCAGATGATAAGAAGATCATTTCCAAATTAAGAGAAAAATATTTAACTGACAATATAATTACAACGAAGATTGGATCATTCCCTATTTTTTCTTTTCGCGATGCTCAAGCTTAAATTTTATCCATAGCTTGGTATGAAAATAAAAAAGGCACTTCGGAAGAAGAACACTTGCGCGTAGTGGAAGCTGCTGCGGCGATTATTAGAGAAGATTTTCGATCTTCTGTTGTTGAGACCAAGTCCTATCCGCCCCCGAGTAAAATATTAATGAAGAAATTCCGAAAACTTTATTACATTTTCTGCAAGAAGTTATTATAAAGAACAGAAAAGGAAAGACGGGGCATTTTAAAACGAAATACACAGCTATAAGTCATGCTATAATGACTTCCATACGAAAACGGTCCTTTTCTTCGCAGTTATTAATAGGCCTATCTGTATTTCTTCATAGAAGAAATACGGATAGGCCAAAAATCCATAAAGACTTTTGGATGTTTTGTCAAGTTTAGGTTTTTTCGCTTCATATAGTGATACTGTAAAATGTTAAATTTCAGCTGTTTATCACCCACAGCCTCGTAATCAACCATCAGAGTCAAGTGCCTTAGTACAGTATGCAGCGGATAATGCAGAAAAATATTTATACTCTTGATGGCTATAATACTGTTCATATAATGGGAATGATAAAAATAATAACTTCAAAATCTGAAGTTATATCCGATGACCGCATAAAGAAATTTACAACAAAACCAAGTGCAAAGGAGTTAGCTATCACATATACCCCTTCTAGTGTATGAAAATCATGTCGTACCCGGATTGAGCAAGAGATTCAAGTTCGAAATTTTAATGATGTAGAAGAACTAATCGAACAAATATTTAATGTAGTTTATTTGTTGTGGATGTACGGAAAGTGGAAAAATATCTCACCGTTGCCAGGGTGGAATGGATTTATTGAACAACTTACAAAAACAATGAGAACTTTGTAACTTCTCGGATTCTGTTTCTTACTTTTATTCATCATCCTGCGAGTAATATGGACACAATTTACAACACATTACAGTGTACTACAAACACTGCCAAGAAACATGAACAAAGAACATGCTTAATAACTTTTGATCAGCCGTTGTACATAAAAGCACGTGAAATCGTAGCAGCTTCAGATGCTAACTCAGACTTGTCCAGAGTAGTTGTGAAACTAGGAGGCTTTCATATGCTTATGTCTTTTATTGTATGCATAGGGTATATAATGAATGGAAGCTGAATCAAGGAAGCTCTCAGTACAATTTATGCTTCGAATTCTGTCGACAAAATGTTGGATGGTCACGCTTTTGCAAGAAGTATCAGAGGCCATACGCTATTAATTTTTACATTATCGATGATGATTTTTGAAGATATGGAGATTGAAAGTTATAATGCTTTAGATGGGTTCATTCAGCAGATAACAATTTGCGATGTTTCCTATAAAACTGTGGAAAAATGTGCAGGTAGCTCTGGCTCCGTAGTTCACATAGCGTTATCCTATAAACGGATGCGCGCTTCCCACTCCCCGCGCTATATCTCGAAAACCATTAACCATACGAAGAAATAAATTATGACAAACTTGTAGAAAATTTTATTTTCTATAAGTTTTGTAAAACATTTAATGACATGCAACGCAAAGGAGGCGAGATATTTGCAAAAAAACGATTTTTATGACCTTTGACCTTTAATATCTTGATTAGCAGACACGATATCTTATGAGACTTTTCACCCTATCTTTAGAACGCCAAAACAAAGGTCTGTGCACAATTTCAGCTTGTTATCTTTCATTCCGAGGTTAAACCCTTATTTGACTGGACTATAGCTATACTAATAGACGTATGATAATTAGACACCAGACGACAAAAATATTCGTATTAATAAGATACTTACGGTCGTACTTTAAGAAAATTAATCTAAAACCAATGAGCAACACGCGCATCATCACAACAAGGCGGCAAGCAAGGTTTTCAATTAAGAATACGAAACGGCACTCACCGGCTTTATATATCTAATATTAATTAATTCACTTTAAGTGCTGGTCGGCAGATCAAAGAGCCGAAAATTTTGGCAATAACTTGATCGTTCGGCGAGGGAAATATGACGACGAAGGAGAGAGAGAGGCCTTACAGAGGTAGCAAATGCGAGGGCATCCCGTGGGACGGGGTGGGTCCCTCCAGCACTCCAAGAGGGAGGAAGTCCAATCGCAAGAAACGGGACCTGAGCAAGTTCTTGCGAGGACTAATGCAATAAGCTCGCTGAGACGGGTCCCTTTGGACGAAATTGGCCGAACGGCGCCGGGACACGTGTATTGCCTCTTAAAGGTATTGACTGGGTATCTATAGGGCTTGAAGGTAGATGCACTAAGAAAAATTATCAGTAGTCACTGTAAAATTTCAGATTTTTTAAATTGTATTGCGTTTTAATATACATATTTTAATTTTATTCTGAGCTTCAAATATAGATTTTTCTATTAATGTATTCCTGAAAATACAAAAGTTTCTTTTTATTTATATATTTATTTTACAATGTTAGCTTAAAGCTAAGTATTTTTTATAAGTTATAGACTTTTAAAATTAATACTATTGTAGAATATATATTGTATAATGGTATTCATTTGAAAGTCAAGTATTTTGTTTGTATAGGGATATTGTATGTATGCAAAAAATTGTCAGAAAATTCCACGACTTCTCTACGTACATTTTGATGAAACCTCTGCAAATAATTACTTTTTCTGTCCTATGTTTTTTTTATTTATGATTTGATATTTTCTATGAGCTAAAGTTGCTTATTATTAGAGAATTTTTAATACCAGATATGTATGACTTAGCTCGATTTGAATTAAACATCACGATATTCATCCGTGAGATAAGGAAAATCTAAGAAAACCTATCTGTGATGTTCATTAGTAATTCAATTCCGATCTCCATGACACTTCTAATATTTTATTTATAGATAATTTTATAGGCATTTACATTTGTCTGATTAAATAGTCCTTGAAATATATTGCTAACATTTTATGATCTACCTTATAAATCAATTAAATTGCACATACTCTTTCACACTCATTTAATTTAATTCTTCCAATATCCATATTAACTCCATAATATATTATTTAAAATCGCTCTTATTGTTATATTATTCAACAACACTATCTGTGAGAGAAGATTTATCTTAATGTTACAGTGAATGTGTATTATCAGTGATGTTATATTTTCACTGGCGTTTCAGTGAAATCATATCCGATTACATTTCATCTAGGTGCTACTTCAATTTTCCAATTACGAAACGTTCATTCACTGTTTAAAACCAAACCTACTTACTTAGCATAACGAAAGTTTAAAAAATATAGTTAGAACATTCATTAGATAAGATTGGATTTGTTTAATTTGATTATGTTAGGCTTGGGCTTAAAGATTTTGGTCCTAACAGGTGATATGTCGCCCGACACCTATTTTTTGAAAGGGTGTCGGTAGTGGTCTATAGATTGTTTTATAATTTATATTTTATGAACTAACATTAGTTTAATTCGATTTATGAAGTATTGGGTTTGTTTTAATTTATTTTAAATATTGTAGTATTTTGTTGAGCGATGTGACGTAACAATTCTTAGACTCTCTGATCATGTGGAAATATGCGTGAAAAACCATTAGTGAACAAATACAGTTTTACTGTTATTAAGCAGTAAAATTGTAAATAAATTGTTTAAAACTCTTAACTGGCTGTGTTGTTAAAACTAAATTTATAATAGTGATTATATAAACTTTTGTCTCGCTAATTGTGCAAATTTATTTTAATTTATATTTTGTGAGTACTATATTATTTAAATATCGCAACTTCTGCTCAATAAAGTGTTTTGTGACAGTATGTTATACGCATTCCTTTGTTTTTTTTTCAATTTTCCGTTGTAACCTGACAGGTGTAAGCTCAATGCTTTACAACGAGGTAAATCTGTACCAACTGGGTAAGTCAAACAGACATAATAAATACATACAAGTAAGAATTTAAACCACCGTATTTTTTAATCCGGGAAGCAGTGAAATCTTTATAATTAATTATAAATTATAATTCATAGTCATTAGATATCACTTTGCAGTGAAACCAGGTTTTAATTATTAATAAAAATTCGAGTCTTTTTTCGTGGCTCGAACCCGTGGCTTCTGGGTTACCAGTCAAAACCGTACGAATTACGCTATTCCGACATTTGTGTTTTTTTCAGGGCTGTGGAGTCGGAGTCGGAGTCGGAGTTGGAGTCGTGGAGTCGTGGTGTTTTGGCCGGAGTTGGAGTCGGAGTCGGAGTCGTGAAAAATGAGCGACTCCGAGCATTTTTTTAAATTATGAAATTTATGATTTTTAATTGCGTAATAATGAATGTGTATAGCGTATGAATATTAAACGTGTAGAAAAACACCAAAAATACCTGATAAAATTAAACTTTTTTGAGTCAGAGTCGAAGTCGGAGTCGGAGTCGGAGTGGAGTCGTGTTGTTGGTAAATATCGGAATCGGAGTCGGATTCGGAGTCGTGTTTTTTTTAACGACTCCACAGCCCTGGTTTTTTTTTTCAAAATTTTCTGATTCTCGGTACCTTGGCTCAATCTAGGTTATACCAAGTCACCTTATGTCAAATTAAAGAAAGTACACTTTAATATTTTGTTTAATTAAAGGATTAGGTAATTAACTATTTCTAGAGGCTTCTGAAAACAGTTATAACTAAATGAGTAACTTGTTTGTACTTCCTAAATTGAAAATATAAATTAACTTACCAAAAAATGTAATAGGTGAGAAAGCCGAGGCGCATACTTACATGAAATATATGAATGTTTGCGTAATGATGTATGATAGGTGCTACACAACTCATAGTAGTGAAGCTAGCAATGCATAGCGCTGTTGGAAAAAATCTTCCAGTAAAACAATTTTATATTAACTTTTAGTAAGTGTTGTTCAATATGTTCTACACACTTGTAATATGTTTCGGTTTATATTCAATGACCGATACGCTATTTTTTGGCATAAATAGGTTCAAAAGGAAAAGGAATGTTCAGTCGGTCTCCAGAATGAACCAAAATCAATTATATCTGAGTATAATACATATTTTATTGGAACACATCTTATTTTGAAATGGATTAAGAAAATTATCTGTTACGTATTTTTTAAAATTGCGTAAAGAAAGCAATAATAAAATAACATGTGTTAATTATTTATTTATATCCGATTTAATATAATTCACATTTCGTTATATTATAAAATATAGTAAGAAAGCTTTGATTTCTTATGATATTATTAAGTTTGTCCATCTGTCATAGGTTAACCCTATGCAGGTACCCATATTATCGTTTTAATCGGAGGGGAATATAGTACAATAATAACCGCAAATATTTGTTAGAGATTACACATTCTGATAAATCTAAGAGGATGGGATGGATTTAATTTAAATGCAATTTCTGAATAATAATAATTACTTTTATTATATGAAATGATTTTGGTTTAATTTTATATGTTAAGAAATCGTATTTAATCGGATTTACGTCCGCTGATTGGGAGCTACTGGATTTGTTTTCGGCACCTCGCACTTGGTCAATTTATCGACAAGCAGCAGGAGTGGGCAACTTGCCGCGGGCCAAAGTTATACTTGGCGAATGTTTTGAGTTATTGCTCATTTAGGTGTGACTATGAATGTTTCATGGGGCTTGTGGAAATTTTGTCCAAGCTTACCTACCCTAAGTTACGGTTCGGACCTGGCTTAAAACTTTCGCCAATACATTTATGGCGTCTTTAAGGCACCGACCAAAGTTCGCACAACTATAAGAAAACATTTGCAACTAATAAAACATACGCTCCGAAATAAGGCCATTACATAATGTATGCGGTCGATCATAATTTATAGCGATAAGGCTTCGAGCGAAAGCAACCGATGTATTAATTAAAACTTTATGTTTCACAAATATGTATAAAGAATTCATGTTGAAAATAAATATTTTTATAATAAATTTCAAATTTGAGATAGTTTAATAAAGCACTCGAATTTATTAGATTTACTGTGATATGAAGTTAAGTAATATAGATATCATAGATAAAAAGATCACATTTATATTATTTTTTATTCATTTTATTGCCATAAATATTTGCAAAACTTGAAACTAAAAAGAAATATTTTTTCCAAAAAATATGATAAAATACATCCGTCTTGATTCATATAACTTTGCAAAAAATGATAAATAATTTATATGATACTGATTTTAAATTTAGATTACACTATATTTAGAAAAAAATGCCTACTAGAACATATTCAGCTAAAGGTGATACAACTATGTGGTTTCAAGTCATTAAAGGAGCTCTTTATTCACATACATAAATATGAACAATATTCCAATATATTGGAAAGCCAACAAGAAAGCCTGAATTACTTTCTAACTGTTTTGTTTCAGAACAAACGTTCCGGTTTTTTTTTTTAATGGGTTCCCGGTTATTCAAATTTAAATATAATATTTGATTTCTACATATGAAATATACATATATCTCACACAATTTTTCAATTTCAAACACCCATTTACAGATTAGGTGAACTCTTCTCCGCAATGATATTCGGTGCTTTCAAAAAGTCCGCTGTTTTCAGATAGTGAAAGCTGTGTATCGAAAAGGGACAGAGAATTCCTATTTAACAGTCTGAAAGTATTGTTTAACAATGTAAGTTTTATGACGATAAGATAATTCTATTTCGATGAACAAACACATTTCGTTTTGTCATCCTCGAGAATTTGTCGGTTAACAAAAAAATAAAAATGCGGATATTAATTTACTGGATTAATTTAATAATAGGTCAAGGGTTCAATCACGGCGTACATCTCAGCGAGCTTTTGCTTGTAATCTAGGATTTGATTAGGTAATTCATATTTATTATCGTTTTAGAAATATTTGTTCCTTGAAAATTCATGTACACCTAAGTAATTACTAAATAGAAGACTATAAAATTTGTATTCAAAATTTTATGATGCGTTGACAATGATCAGTGCTTATTTGAAACACATTTTTATTGTCAATACTGTATTGGGACGAGTGAGCCGTTTAACGTGTTTTTACGATAAGTAAAAACGTATATTAAAATTGTCCCACTTTCACGGAAAAAAGGTGAAACAGGAGTAGTTCTGAAATATTTCTTTTACATTTTTACTATTTTACTTGAGTTTCATGAAAAAAAATATTCATGAAACCAAATTGTGGACTTTAAAAATTATATATTATGACTAAAATTCATTTTTAATCTAATATTTCACTTCCAAAAACAATTTTCTATTCTATTCAGCTATATAGTTATAAATATATTATTGTATTATACTCTATTAGTATTATGAAGAGAGTATACACGCAAGATAACGATGTTGATATTGAATTAATGGAATATAATTCAGAAAAAGTTATGGGTAAAATCTTCGGACACTGAATCTTTAATTCAAGAAATGAAAAATACTATTATTTCGGTTACGAATGCTACCAAAGCAAAAATAGGATTCATGGGATTTACTAAAACATTTTAAATTTATGGAATTGCTTGCTATCTATTAAATCTGCATCAACGGCAAGTAAATACGTTCACTTGCCGTTGATGCAGATTTTCCGTTGCTAGCAATTTTTCATTAAAAATTCGAAGTTCCATCAAATATGAAACACTATAGTCTATTTATTTTCAAGAGTCAGTGCGCAAGAACATTGTTTAACGCGTAATCATAACATGCTTTTAAATTTCTGCCCTGTGATTGGTCGTTCGCCGTAAGATCAATCGTTTCATTGTGAACGACCAAGCACAAGGCAGAAATTTAAGAGCACATTTTGATTACGCGTTAAACAATGTTCTTGCGCACTGACTCTTGAAAATAAATAGACTATAGATGCATCGATATTTTTGAAATATTACTTTTTAGAAAAAAAATAACAGTAACGAAAAAACATATTTTTAATAGATTATACTTTGGAATTTAAAAATGAAATATATAAAGCATTAAGCATGTAATGTTATTATATGAATTGAACTGGGTACCCGGTTAGTTAATTTATGGAAAAATATCCGAGAACCGGGTAATGAATTTGGATGCCCTATTACATACGAATATACATATGTCCTCATTGGTTTGTTTGCATGGCTTTGAATTGTGCGGCTTTGTCAGGATACCATTTTAGAATACCAATCAAATTTAAAAAATAAAATAATATTTATTTAGGAGTAGCTTATGAATATTCAGGATTAGATTTATTGTAATTTTAATGAACAACATATACACGTTTTTAGTCAAAGTAAAATCGCTTATAAAACAAAAAAATTGTGATGGTTAAAATCGAAAAATTATTAAAACAACAGCACATATATTATTTTATATATTTTTTATTACAAATCTGACTATCTTACAGGTTTATCTAATGCGTCATGATAGTCACAATATAAACATTAATTAAATAATTTACAGTGCACACATGAACTGAATGGCTCGTGAAGGGGAGCGTTTTCAATCGCTGACGTCCTGGCTGCGAAGAATAAGGGACGCGATCGCGTCTCTCTAGCATTGACGGGTTGTCAGCATCGTCCCGTAGCAACTGCAAAAATACGTATGTTTATATAGATATTTATGTTTTAATCAAACTAAGTGAATCTTGTACAGTGTATATTTTATTTGCTATTTTCATTGTCAAATATATATACATATATATTTAAATAAGTAATCTATAGTTGCTGAAACATCCTTTTAGAGTGTTTTGATTTCGAAAGATGACAACAGCTACGTTCACAGTCATAGCAAAGTTGTAGTATGGAGAAGTAGTTCCAATTGGTTTGCAACTATTATTTTATAATAAATAAATATTATAAACATGTTATTTAACGTAAACTAAAACGTTTACACTTGATAATTTTCCTCATACATCCGATACTTATATGAATGTGTGTTTGAATGTTTCCAGACAGGAAATGTTTCGGGATATTATAGAGGAGGGCGGAACGCGGAGACGTCCTCCTATACGAAATTAATTTCAATCCCCGATTACATTCTAGGTATACATCAATAAATGTCTACACACTCAAGTGACATGTTTTCCATTATATGATATCAAAATTTAAGGATTAAACTTGCTAGATAAATAATTTATTGCGCAAATGCATATTTGGAGTAATAGTTCTTTTAATTTTCAGTAATTTTCTCATTGTCCGCACTTTAATACATTTTCAATATCCCTCAATTATTTTTTAACATTATGGACCTTAATATAAATTGTGAACTTGTGAGTTGTTTAATGCAATGAAATACTTGTATTTCATAATTAACAGAGCTACACACTTATGAAACTTATCCATAAGCTTAATCAATTGGTAAACGCTTATTTTTTACGATTTTATCGGTGAAAACCGACGATCTTTCATTTCTTTGCTTCTCATTCAAGAAACAATTTTTAATAATCATGACGTCATTGTCATAAAAAACTCATCATTAAACGATAGTGTTGTTATTCGAGCATTTTTTTACTAATCTTAAAGCATATTTTCCAAATATCTTCCGTAGAATAAATGTAGTAAAAATAATGTTTTGTAATATAATATTATATATACATCGGCAAATTATATCGCGTTATTGTTCAGGTACGAAGCAACGATGCGATTTCAGAATTCCCTTAACGTGTTTGAAGTTGGTTCAAAGTCTAAGGAGCGAGTCTGAGATTATGTGTATAACCCCGTGCGATATCGTCGAGAAACTTGTCTTGCCTTGGGTTTTTGAGCCTCGCAGATAGTTATAACAAGCAAACAACACCCCTGTCATAATAACTTTGAGGTATAGATATCTTTGAATAGGGGGTGGCGGCAACAGATTCCTCCCAGTCGAGATACTAGCCGATTTCGCCGAAAGAGGGTGGCTGGCTGGGGCGGTCAGCGGACGGGCGGGAAAAGCGGGGGAATAGGGGTGGCATTGGCCAACTTTCCTAAGCTGGATTGCTTTACATGTTGCTTCCTTGAGTAGCTAATACTGAAACAAGAGTAAGACTTGCCCATAACCGGGCTCATTGTTATATATTTTGTCGTATCCTTATATACCAAACGGCGCTCCCTTTGTTAAACTTGTAACATAGCAATTTTGATCACATGCTGAAAGTTTGGAAGTTAATAAAATTAAATATATTTTAAAAATATATGTAATAATGTTAATTTAATTACAATATAAAAAATAACTGTTAATCAGACATTTCTACCCAAACATGAAACAAATGTAGTACAAAATGTATAATAAAATACCTTATTGTTTAAGGACATTGACGTAGTCACAGATTCTGGAGATTATGATTTTTCGTAATATGTTTAAATTAGTATTTTTCGGTATGATTATGGTAATGTTCTTTAATTGGTGATATTAAAATATTACTATGAAGTTTCATAAGGATAGTATAGAAGAGTATGCTATATGTATATTACTTTTATCGCTTTATTTATACTTTTTAATGCGTTTTTGAAAGGATTTATATAAGACGGTCTTTGTATTTTAAAAGACGTCAAAAAGCACTAGTTAGGATCTGATACTTTTCTAAATTAGTTTTGAATATAAAATTTCCTGTTTTTAATGGTGTTATACCAAACTTTTGAATGACTTTGTCAATGTTTACGCGCAACGTGTCGTTTTTTATTTTTTGTAATATTACCGTGAATATACGAGATCAGTGTTTCTTAATCTTTTTTGACCGTGCCTCACTCTGTAACAAAAAACATAGCGTCCATGAAAGATAAAAATAAAAGAAAGAAACGACAGTTAATGTACTGAAGAAGAAATCATATGATAAATAGTTGCAAAATATAGGAAAATAAGAGAACTAAAGTGCATAAAATAATTTTGATTGAAACCTTTCATACTTTTCTAGTTTTCTGAATTATTTTTTTCCATTACATTTTTCCCTACGTTTCAAAAAGCCATATTACCCCTATCATAATTTTATAGTTACCGAATTCAGAAAAAAAATATTAGCTGCTTCAAATAAAAATACATATAGTAAAATCTATTTTTAATCTGACTTTCGGATATAAATATGTATGGAAAAATTAAATTAAAGTCCTTTTTTATTATAATATTTAATAATTTATTACAAGTAAATTAAAATTTTAAGTTATTAAGTACCTAACCTAAGTTATAACCTTTATATAAACATGTTAATTGTCATTATTTATTTGCGTTATTTAGTAACGTATTTAATATGTTTATTTATAGAGAAAAAAATTAACAAATAACTCTTTGCGTGTAATTTATTTTTATATTTATATTAATAATTTAGATGGTATTATATATTTATTTTTACACCAGTCTTGAAAATATCAAGGTAAAACAACTTAGTAATTAACAATATTTATATACAAAAGAGAAAAAAATATGAACTCCTCCGAGATGGTTTACGTGTAAGTAAATGTATTGAATATTATATTATATATACAACTTTGAAGAAAATAACATGCAAATTAATGCTTTAATGTGTGCTGCAAAGAGTTTTTATTCGAGTACTAATTAATTTTTAATCATAAATCTCCACTGTTTATGATATCGAAATATTTTTTTTCAATACAGCGCTAAAGCCTCATTCAACTAAATATGACGTTGGGAATGGTAGCAGTAATTTTTTTGTAAAATTTGTCGTAATTGGGTATTTTGTTTCTGTCTTGACACAAAGCCACGTTTGTAAAATAATTTTTATATGTCTGTATATTTTTTTATTCGTTTAATAGCTACGTCCCTTTTTTATTAAAATACAAAAAATAAACTTTTTTATAGATGAGGTGTTCCTAATATTTTATCTTATTTTACAGAATGATGCCAATGAGAGTGTCTGCTATTGAAATCTCAAGTTAAAATACCAGAGCTTCCAAGTCTAAACACAGCATCTAAATCGCTCTGAAGCAGATAATTACACGTAGCTACAATTGTTATAGTATATTATTATTTTCGATTTGAATCGTAACGGTTTCTAAGAAAATAGTGATTAGGTTTAATGTGTACGTTATTGATTTTTTTAAACAACATCGCGACTCTTCCAAGTGGCATTGGAAAACGATTTTTTCGATGGGTTCAAATAAGTTTCTGTGCCTACGACAATATCAAAAAGCTTTGTTTTGAATTCTTAGTATGATAATTATTTTTTTATAAAATCACATATATATATTCCATTAGGATTAGGGAGCAATGTCTATTTTAATTTAACACTTATAACAGGTACGCTGCACGCTTGAGTTTTACACTTAAAGATACCGATTCTGAATGTTAATATTAATATAAATACCGAAGATCCAATTACCAGAAACAACTCTTGACTTCTCATAAAATATCGATGCCATAGAAAAAATATAAAATTAGTTTGAATATAATACATTTTAGGAAAAAAAAATAAAACGCTAATATCTCGTGAAAATATTACTGACATTAGGACATCAATATAAAGCTTTATTTTATTTCATTTAAGGATTAATATATCACAAAATATGATAATGACCTATTATTCATAGTATACTATTTTTAACGTTTTATAGTTGATGAGATTTTTTTCTAATTTATGAACCAACTTATAATATTAATAATCAAGCGACAAAAAACGTACAAACTATCAATGTTATAAAATATTAAAATAAAATAAAGTTCATTTAATTGATGCTCAAATTATGTAATAAAACATATATCACTATCACAATACGTATATATAAATAAGATTATTAAACGATATTGCCGGGATTACGATACTAGAAACTGATAATGCCTATTTAAACAAACATTAAGCACGTCATTGCTGCGACTGTGGTTTAATAAGGATCGATCTGAAAATCTCCTTCATTTTTACTATCATTGTATCACTTTACGAATATTCCATGTAAGCATTAAAAATCCCCCATTTTAATAAGCATCTATGAAATCCGTTCTATCGTATCGTTTGCGGGAAATATTTTAATGTAGTTAAGATTCACGATGTTGTCTTGAAGAGACGGTAGTAATAGGGTATGAATATGAAGTGAAGGGTGCCGTGTAATGGCGGGCTTCCCCTTTGTCCTCAAGACTTGCCCCCTGCCCTGGGCCTTTGCCCCTCGATGTTCTTATCTGCTCATCCCGTACACGGTGCCAACATCCGAAACTACTTTCCGAAGACGCGGGTGGCGGGGCGCTCGCTTATTTATGATATTGCATATTCATGGCAAGGTGGTCGGAATAAATTCGCAGAATCTGATCGATACGATTCAAAAGTTATCGTAAGACGACATGGTGATGATTCATCCCCCCCAGTTCAGATTTCGAATCTACCCCACGCGTAATAAGATGCAGTGGATTATTGGAGATTTGTTAGAAATAGGGGAGGTCAATCAAAATGGTCGTCCCCCATTGAAAAGTGGACTATTCTAGTTAAAAAATCAATAATTACATATTAAGTTTGTATGTGTGTGTGTGTTTATACTTGTGTGATATTGGACGGGTATGTGTGCAAGTTGGACGTGAAGTAAGTACGACTTAGTCAATAATAGTTAATTAGAATGAGGCTTATCCAAATCCGGGGTGGCTTTCTGTTTTCACATAAACGTCAAATCGTTACTAAGACAAGATCTCCTAGGCCGTGTTGTTCGAAAGTCATATAAGATTGTAAAATAGGTTTGTATGTATAATACATATCGTGTATGTAGTTATAAATTGTTACACTATTAGTCATGGAATTTTTTAGCATGGCTTCTACATTTTATTTTAATAAAACTGGTGAAATGAAAAGGTGAAATATATGACCAAAGAGCGCTTTATGAAAAAAAAATTTTGTTACAAAAATGAAGCATTTTTTTCATTATTTAAAAATTAAAGATCTGTAAACATTTTACTTAAAATCATACATTAGTAAAGGCAAGATATATATTAGCAAATTACTCACAATTAATTTATTAAAACTTGTCTTGAAAGTTCAGAAGAAATAACTATGTCATAAACTATCACTGCATTCAACAATGAGAGTAGCTTAAATAATATTTGATTTACTAGATTAATAGATAGGTATTTTTATATTCATTTTTATTTACATTTGGGTCATTTTTTATTTCATCTATCGACTTTTCATAGCATTTTTTTTTAGCAAATCTTAATGTTTTGACTAAAATATTTCTACATTGTTGTGGATTTTATATTCTACTCGTTTTGTTTTTTTATTTAAAGCATTTTGCATGATTTATCTCATTTATTTAAAGCATTTTTAACATCTTCATTAGACTTTCATAAGTTTATAACTGCATTATCAAAAATAACACTTTCAAAACTTTTCTTTGTACATTTATCTTTCCGTATGAAGCATACAAAAAGTAAAATTAAAATAAAAAAATTGTACGAGCATCTTTAAAATACTCTTTTTATCGCTATTTCTATTATTACACCAGATATTGATGCACTGATATCGAAAAACAGAGCTCAGGTGTGTTACATTGTAGAAAGTAAATCATAAATTCTATTGTGTTTGCGGTCCTTGACAATTTTTTGTTACGCAATGCGGCCTAGAGGAATGAAAAAGTTGGACACTTCTGGTCTAGACCTTTCTATAACTTCCACAGTGAGAATCTATACAAATAGATTTTGCCAGATAGTGTTTTGGCGCCGTTTGAGGCTTATGATTTAGCATTTTCGGGTGTCTTAGAAAGCAACCAAGTGCCTTCGTCTAGAAAGTTTGCCAAAACTGAGAGGCCGTTTTGCGACGAGTCAATAGAGACATCCATTGAAATTTATTAATGAAAGCGGCGTTGAATAGGCCAAATATCGGGATGTCCGATGGACGAAATTAAATGTCGAAACTATCCCCGACCACAAGGGGCGGCGCCCCAAGGACGAAGATCCGAAACGTTCAGGTCTTGGCGCCGTGAAAGGAGCTGCGGTCGCATATCAGACGAAGCTAATTGATATTACTTAATGCCGGGCAAGTCGACGATTTCGAAGCTAATGGACGGCTTATTGAATTAGGAGGGCTTTGCACTTTGATGAACGGCTTAATAAGACGTAAAGCGGTGATTTTTTTGCTGTTTCTCAAGTGTACCTTAAAAAATATTTAAAATCTGATTTAAAATATATATATTATCAAAACCATAGCTTCCCCTAATTAAAACCATGACTTTCTAATTTAATTAAACGTTTTATTTGATACTAAAAATATTTTTACTTCTGAATCAATAATTTGCTCAGAAAGTAAAAAATTCACAATAATATAAAACTGTGTTATAGATTAAAAACAACACTTTATAACTAAGATAATTATTATATATTGTATATATCACAAGATATAATATTTTTTTTATTACTTTACATAAGAAATTCAAGCTCTGCTAAGCAACTATTGAATATAAATTATAATAAGTGGCGGAATTGGCAATAAAGACGATAGAGTGCAGTCAGAAAGAGTGTACGCTGTTTTATTTTTTTATAGCTTCCGACCGCCGAATTGGGGATAGGTGAGGGTGAGTGAAGGCGTGTCGTAAGGATACAACGGCGAACGCCGTGGGGTGGAATCGTGGAGGGCAATAACTAGGGGGTGACTGTGTAGTAGTCGGTGGTAGGGGTGGAACGGTGTACCAGACGCCGCAACCACCACCGCTTCCATCTTAGCCACCCTGCGGACGCTCATACCAAATTCTTATTTAGTTAACTACCAAATTCTCTTACGACGACACAAATGGATACTGTAGAATACTGTAAAACGATATAGAAACTTCGGTTCGGTGATTATTGTGCGAATGAAAATTGCGCACAGAAAATATTTCATAGATGATCAATATATAATATATAAAAAGATAATGTCTGTATATATATCAATGAATACAATATAATTTTAATTTAAAAAATTCATGTCTTAAAAATATTAGATAATTATATTAGTAATTTACATTAATATGACACACATTTTTTTACTTAAAAATTTAAAAAAAATATGAAGGGGTAGAAATTAAAATTAAATATATTTGACTAGCAAACAATCATCTAAGTTCAGAATTTTCATTGTATGGAATATTCGTGTGCGCAATTTTTATTTAGGAGGTTTATAGATTGAAATAAAATTGCTAAGTAAGCGTCTAAATAAACATTTTGATAAAAGGCTAGTAAATATGAAAGCAATTTTTATTTCAGTATAATAAGCTGCTGTTTACTCTAGGATCTGCGTGACGTGGCAAAAATACATATGTTTAAAATGGTAGTTTCGTTCAGTGATCAGTTTATTATGTGCATCAAATTTTGTATTTCTCTTTAATTTAGTTTGTCTTTTTTTATCTTTTAAATTTCTTCATTTAAATTTAATAATGTTAATGAACTAGCTACTTGTATTAAAATTTAAAGTACGTATTTTCATGTATGCTTGATCTTATGATTTTACATAGAAAATTGTCAGCCGATTTTCACGCCAAAGCGGAACGTGTCATTTTTTTATTTTTTTTTATTTTAACGCGAATATCTCAAGGCAATTAATTTATCAAAGTTTTTAGTTTCGGTCTCTTATTGTTAAGCCATTGCTTTCTTATTTTATTTATTAATTTAATATATTAAATATTCCAAAAGGTCAGTTCAATTTTATTAGAATATTTTTGCTTGTTGAAAGCGATTTTCGACATTGATTCTGAGCCCTTTCCTACCGGCTCTCTCATAATTGAAAATTATCTCAGGAGTGACAAATTACAGTGTAAAAATACAGATAGATGATTTGAGAATTACCTTTGACTTATGCAATGTCTAAGATTGACAGTGTCATGTTATTAAATATGTAATACGTTGGTTATTTTGGATTACAACAACAATTACAATGAATGTCTGTTATTAAAATTTCTAGTTAAAAAAGCAGCGATTCCAAGTCCAAACACGGCATCAAAATCGCTCCAAAATTAACTGTCACCTGTAGAATTATACCCAGCGCCAATTGTCATAATTATGTTATTATTATTTTATCATGGTTATAAAAAAGAACGTATTTGCCTGTGCTTAATTTAATAAAAAATAAGTGCATAACGAATACAACATAAAAGGCGTAAGCCTACTGAATAATAGCTAGGTAAAAACTAATAAAAAAGTAGTGAGAGACTAGAATGAATTTAAAGTATATTTTATTGATTATAAACTATTATTACAGATTACAATCAATTGATATTATTTTGCATACCTTAGCTCAATTTTATTTTATTTGTTCAGGACATCCATGGGATTAGGAAATTATAGGAAAAATTAATCTGTAATTATATTACTCACTAATTCCGATCATTGACGATAGAAGTTAAAAACACTAGAGTTCATATAAAATCCGAGCTCAGTTTTTAAGTTATATCTTATTATATTCTAAGCGTTTTATAAAAATGGCAAGAATACCATATGGACCTTGAATTTTTATCGTATATTGGAGATCGAAATTAGTGATTAATATATAATTCTGATAGAACCTTACGACTAAGGTTTCCTAGATTTTCCTAATCTCGCAGATGAATATCACCAAGACTTATTAAAATTAAGCTGAATCATACATACACGTTTGAGTTTTAGATATAGGCAATTGAATTTTTGAAAATCAGGAAAATTCATTATCTTTTTAAACTATTGTTTTCAAATAATAGAGAAAAATACTTTTATTGATTTTTTTTATTTATTATGAAAACAGATTTTTAATTCATTTAAAACATTATTAGAGTAATAATTTTTTTAATAGGAATTCGCTACATTTTTTCATTAACATTTAATTTTGCTAGCATATGCAGTTTTTAAGTCGATTTTGTATTTTTTTTATGGTGTAATTATAACACTATTATTTCGCAAAAATAAATTATTATTTATATGCTGATCAAAACTGTCGTTAGATTTTCAATAATTTTAGTTTTAATAATGATAACAGATATCAAATTAACGGTTCTTTTACAAGTTATTCAAAGCAATAAATCTTTTAACAAAAAATGTTCGTAAGCACGAAAGTCAGTTGTAAAGTTGATATAATCGATTTTACTAAGAAACTAAAAATTTCAGCAAGAAAAATAATAGCTGCAGTATTTAAATTTATCACTAGAGTAACAAAATTTATAATTTCGTAAAATAATAAATAAATAATACTATGTGTTATTCAAAATTTATTATATAAATATAATTAAAAAAAGTTTGTTATGTATAGTTTTATTATAAAATTTAAGTCGTCCTGATAAAACATAGCGCAATACGATTAACCTTTATCTATCGTGCTTAATAAATTATGTAAGCAATTTGTAAGAAAAACATATTATAAGGTTTTCACAGTTAGGGTAACGATATTATTTTATGTATCACAATCCCGACGACCCATCTGCACCATACAACTCCTAGAGCTTTCTTGTATTTAAATCGAAAGCTCATAAAAGACCAAAGCCAATTGGTTGGTCCTTATGTGTGTATGTATGTGAATGTGTCCGTTTATCACAAGAACAAGTCGACTTGAGGAACTAATTTTCTCGTACATCGGTTTTGTGAGATTAATTAACAGGGACGCTTGTCCTGTGTAGGCCGAGCCTGAACTCCAACCCCAACCCATTCTAGTAAGATGCGCAGGCCAAGATTGGGAGCGTGTTACGTGTGATATAACAATTGGAGCCGGAAACTGTGGCTCAATGGCAACGATTGCATGCCGGTGATTAGCACTGGTAATAGTATAATAGCATGCATGACATGGAGACATAGAAAATGGCTTGACTAGGGAATTAACCATGATGAGTAAATTGTATTTAAAATTTAAAAAAATCAGTATAAAAACATTATAAAATAAATCATCATCTATAATAGTATAATAAGAGGTAAAAATATTTAGTGCTATTTAAAAGCTTAAACAAACCAAGTATAAAATCTTATTTATTATATATTAATAAAATAAAAAATGATAATTAGAAAGAAGATTCTATACAAAGGTATAATCAACATACTTTAAGAATTTAAATCCTCGATAGGCAGAAAAAACACAGAAAAAATGATTAGATAATAAAATTTATTATAAAGTGAATAATATTATTTATATTATGTTTACCTTAAATATTAATATTAAATTTAATATAAAATTGTGAAATAAATAAGTATTTAGTATAATAATCTTACGATGGAATTTTTATTTTTTTAAATTGCGAAAATTCTTTTAATTATTTTTGCTAACATATTTAGTTAGCTTTTGCCAAATTAAAGCTGCCTTTATTATGAATGCAGTTACGTGACATTAAGTTTGTAATACAACTTTTATGAATAGGCTCTTTGCAACATAATAATTTTGTTACTTTGACTCTTTGCAACATAATAATACATTATCAAGCAATTTTTAAATGATTTATACTGAACGTAATTTAATTTAAATTTAACTGTAATTTAATTTTATCTACTAAATAAATTAGCGAGGTATGTATTTTGTGTGACACTTAATAAAAAAATATTATTTAATATTTTGTTGAAGTAAAGTTACTGTAGAATTAATCTTAGTAAAAAAAATCTTAAAACTAATGAATTATAAAAAAATATTTTTAATTCTATACTTTTATTTTTGATTATGAAAATTAAAATCTATTATATAGGTAATGTTAATTAAAATTGTTATGCAAAACTCAATCGCTTCAATGCGGCCCTGTGTGTCACGTGGTGGGGTTCGTGCGGCTGAGATTTCTTGTTTCTATCTGTCAATTGCAATATTGTTTTTAGCCATTGAGGACAGATTCATTGGACCGACCGCGGTCTACCGATGAAATTTATACGCAACCAAGGACGAATAAATCCTTCAGCCATTATATCTACATCTGTAGAACTACACGTATCTAAGGAAATCTGCAGTGACAGCTTTGTGAATACCCAATACAAGTTAATTAAATTGTATTATATAATTCAATTAATATTGCCAAGTATTCATCAAGCATAAGAAATGGAATGAATCCAAGGTTTTCACCCAAGTAATTCAGTGTCGTTTCATTGTCGTGCACATATATTTTGCGAAGTTAACTGGCATTAAAGCAACTTAAGCGTTAACGAAAGCTCTGGATGTACTGAGGAGCTTTATATACCGGAAACGGTAGGGGACGTCTCAAATGTACGCCAAATGAAAAATGAATTTATGGTCTCAATTCTACTAAAGTGTCATTATTAATGTAAAAAGTTTCAACATACATGAGGATAAATCGAGCAAAATAATGCGATATATTGTTTTATTTATATATAATTATGTACGATTTTTAAGTGCTGTATAATATGTAATTAATATTATAAAATTATGTTTAACTATTTTTTACATCTGTAACGTTAATATAATATGTTGATATTTTTATTTTATTTTTAATTAAATTAATTTTAGGGTCATTCTAATAATAAATAAATAAGCTCATTAAAAAAGATTCCATCGATTTATTTTAGTTTAATTAATAATCAATATTAATAATAGTTAAGGTATTATTTAATATGGTTATCTAATTACATATTATTTTTAAAGTTATAAATTGATTTATGTTTATCAATATAAAAGGCTTGAAATAAGTTTTCGTATTATATATTAAGATTTATATCAAAGAAAATACTTTGAATGTTGTAATTTTTATTTTTATTATAATAGCTTTATTAGATATTCAATAGTTCATTTTACAAATAGCTGCAGTGCTTATTATAATGATGAATGTGCTTTTTATTCTATATGTTTTTATTTTGTCTATACAGAATTATTAGTGAGATTTTTCTTTAAATATTAAAAATTTGTATTATTTATATTTAATATTGAATTCTATCTGACAAAATGTAATAATGTAATCTAAAATATTTATAAAAATAATTTAGGTACAAAAATATTTCGTTGTAATATTCGTATTAAATTTGTGAAATGTTGAACTAAATACAAAATAAAACTTGGTTTGATTTTAGAAAAAATAAATAAAACGAGGAATAATATATTATGAAAAAAAAGTTTTGTTGGAAAATATAAATTATTTCTACGCGAAAACATATTTTTTTTATTAGCTATTTGTAATTGCCGCCTAATAAACTATTAAATTTTATAGAACTCATATTAAGTATTAATTCAATACTTATATATTGAAAAAAATATTTTTCCAATTCATATAAATTATAATTATATACAATACATTGAAATTAAGTTATAAAGTCACTCACTTTAAATTTATTTTGCTTGCTCTATTATTATATTTTTAATTAATTGATTTAAGAAAATCTTATCAACATAATAACGTCTCACTTAACAGTAAATCACTAATTAAAAAACCAATCACAATAATCACACACATACGATATCGATGGTCACGACTAAACTGAGCAACTATCTGTGACTATTTTTTTTTCATTGAGGGTCCGTTTCGAAATCCGGTTTTTTCGACAAAAGATTTCTTTAGCAAAGGGCGCAGATGTTTACTTGGTTCATTCCAGCATCAGGACCGTTCGGATCATATTATGAAAAATCTCGTTTCCGAAAAAGCGTTGGAACCCCTTCTGTTGAATCCTGGAACAGGTTTTCACACTATTCATCGATTGCCACCGTGAAAACGCGTTGTTATTGAAAATGTGAAATATGGTCGGGATGCGTTCGTTTGTGTGTTTTATTATATATTTCGTTGAACTTTTTATGTGTAGGTATATTCTATCTGAAATGATTGCTCCCTTCAAAGGATGCTGTGTCCGGTCAGACAACCGGTTTCGTTTGTTTGAAATCGAAATACTGACCATCTGCGCATAAGCATGCATTATTATATTATTAAAAACATATAATCATCTCTGATCTATAGACTATAATATTTTTTTGAATAATAAGTAAAAGTAATAATTATATATTAATTTCGAAATTTTATATCGAATCGAGAAATCAGCGATTTTTACAATATAGTGATATTTTATATTGTAAAAATTTAATACGTAGAATATATAAAACATGCTTTATAAATTTAATTTTATAATTATATGTTATAAACAACACTTAGCAATCAATATACGTAAAAAATAGAATATCCAAGTAGATTTATTTATGTATATTTCTAATAAATATTTAAAGACATACTCATCTCTGTCTCTAATGAATATATTACAAAACTTTTTTATATAATTAAATTGATAATTAGTAATATTAATTACACAGTTATCAATATCAATTCAAAGGAATCTCGAAATACTAGAATTCATAGAGATATTAGCAGTATTTTTTTACATTATAATGATAGTTTTAAATTGTAAATATGTTATAATAGAATATTATTTAAAAAAATAATTTTATAAGAAATGTGTCATGAAATATTTTCAGAAACATTTATAGATCAATATACGTAAAAAAATATAATATCCAAAATACAAATGTTTGGTGTTGGTGCAGTTATAAATATATTTTTATCATGTATTAAAGCGACGAGTAGATTTATAAATATGGTTCATGAATTGGCTAAAATTGTATCATCTAGCGTAGAGTAGATTTATTATTTATTTCTAGTCGACCCTAGATGTCCATATAGTACCGATAGTATTAACCGGTTTTACATGTTTTTGTAATATATAAGTATAGGGGTGATTTTTATGAACTGTTAAATTATTTCGAATCAAATTCTTTGCGTTTTATTATTTTGAGCTTTATATTTTTAAACTAAAATATTATTTTCAGTTCGTATGTAAATAATTTTTAATATACTTAAAAATTGTTTATAGCTATAAAATTAATACATTAAAGCTATTTTATATTTGTTTAAGTAATTTAAAAATAGTTATTGTACTGAAATATTAGGTATACAAATTATATTATTATTTACTACTTTATCACATATAGTCTATTTTTTAAATTTAATTCTGATTTATAAAATTATATATGTATTTTAAAACTTATAGTCGAAATTAGTGGTATTTATTACTTTTTTTTATAGCAAGTATATTTGTATTTAACGTTAAAAAAACATTAATTAATTTTAAATATTAATTTATATATGCAATTACTTTGTATATACGAATATATAAATAATAATTCTCTACGTATTTATTTTATTTAAAAACATATTCCATTTCAATAAAAATAAATAAAGCTCAATAAAAATTCAGTAATGTTTAAAGAAATTCTGAGAAAAAAATTAA